>NC_081191.1:44952730-45245230 GCF_902713425.1 Acipenser ruthenus | reverse complement strand
TTCAATTCCCTAAGTTTTACAGGTACAGTGCGAATAACCAAGCTTTGCTATAGCATATATTATACATGTTTGTTTGTTTATAGTTGAACGTAGGCTTAGTTAAATCTACTTTCTTTACGCGGTAATACAGGCATAAAATGTTCATGCAATATATTTTAAATACGTCTTTCATTTTTTTTTTTTTTTTTTTTTTTTAATTTTACTAGCGTCATGAAAAAATGCTCTCATTTTATCTTTTAAAAAAACATGCAAACAAACAAACACAGACAACCAAACACATTTAAACAGTTTTTATTTATAGAATTGATTCCTGGTTTTAATCTTAACAGAAGTATGCACGCTCCTTAATATATATATATATATATATATATATATATATATATATATATATATATATATATATATATATATATATATTTATGTATAAAGTATGTATATTCATTGGAAGTAGTCATCGCAGTGTCTATCATGCGGAGACCAAACCTTTAGGCATTACAAATCACACATTTCAATAGCCTTCTCTGCAGGGGACCTTCCTCTAACAAATAGGTAGCGGTGCTTTTTAATACATCGAGACGCCAGTCTGTTCATAGCGGGTGGTTATGTGTCTGTGTGTGTCTGTGTCTGCGAGTGGGATTGTCTCAGTGTCGGTGCTCATGTGCGCGCGCCTGTAAGTGTACCTATAGGAAGTTGTGCGCATGTTCGAAGCCCAAGGAACCGCCCCCTATTTAAGTCAAAGAGCGAGTTTGCAGTCATTCTTCTGCTAAAGTTTGATGAGTGCAGTTGGCTGCAGTTGTCTGCGAGGGAGAGAATTCAGACTGTACTTAAGCGGATGTCCTGGGGAGTTTTTTTAAAAACGGTAAGAGAGAGAGCGCTTTTTCAGAAATTGTACTTTGGTAGATTTTTTTGTTTTGTTTTTTTCTTTTTTTTTTTATAAATATTTAATTCAATATCTGTTTTATTTTGTGATATGCGGATTTAAACTTTCTTTTTCATTAAGTGTGAGTGTGTGTGTGTGTGTGTGTGTGTGTGTGTGTGTAATGTTAGTTTAAATGCTTTCAGGGAATGCTGACTGTAAAACGTTTTGTCCGGGGAGTTTTTTTGAAAAACGGTGAGAGAGAGAGAGAGAGCGCTTTTTCAGAAATTCTACTTTGGTAGATTTTTTTGTTTTGTTTTTTTCTTTTTTTTTATAAATATTTAATTTAATATCTGTTTTATTTTGTGATATGCGGTTTTAAACTTTCTTTTCATTAAGTGTATATATGTATATTGTTTAAATGCTTTTAAATGGTGAATAAGACGTTTTCTTTTTGCTTTTAATAACTTCTTTTAAACTTTCTCCTTTTTCATTAAGTGTCATGTAAAAAAAAACTTTAATGTTGTCTGCACCAAGCATAAGTTAACATAAGCATTAATGTTGTATGCCCAAAGCATAAGTTAACATAAGCATTTATAAAACATGGGTACCCCCTATCCCGATTACATAAATAACATATTAAACACTGATTTTTGTACATATCTTATAAAAGACGTGCTATAAGTTTATAGGCAAATATAAGCCTATATTCAATAAGCATATCTGTCTTGTAACAACCATAAAATCCCCGCCCCCTCATTATATATTCATAAATTCATAAATCCATGCCCCCTCATTATATATTCATAAATTCATAAATCCATGCCCCTCATTATATATTCATAAATTCATACCTATAAGGTCAAAAAAGGTCAAAAGGGTCATAAATTAGCCTTTTGACATAAGCTATAGTAATATTACTACTAAGGGAGATTGGAGATGGGACGGAAATTAGATTAGTCAGCCGGGTCAAGGGAGGGTTTTTTGAGAACCGGCGTAACTCGGGCAAGCCTAAGGGCAGCAGGAACTGAGCCAGAGTCCAGGGACAGGTTGAGAGTGTGCATAATGGAGGGAGCAAAATCAGAAGCACAGAGACGGACAAGGTTAGTTGACCAGGGGTCCAGGGGGCATGTGGCAGTAGTTGATTTCAACAGTAAACCAGAAACATCAGAAATGCAGAGAGGAGAGAAGGAAGAGAGGGAAGGAGGGGCAACCGAAGGAGCATCAAGGTGGTCAAATAGTAAACTGAGTTTGTGGTGGAAGAGCATAGATGTTGTCGATTTTGTTCTGAAAGAAAGAGGAGAAATCATGACAGGTAAGACAGGAGGATGGATGGGAGTTGGTTCTGTCGGTGGCTGGATGTAGGATTTGGTCAATGGTCTTAAAGAGAGCATTGAGTTTACCGTGTCCCATAGTTATGATTTCAGAGAAGTATTTCACCCTGGCCGCGGCGAGCGCACGCCTGTAGCTCGCGAGATGGTCAGTCCAGATCTCTCTGTGAACCTTAATCCAGATGAACTCCACTTGCGCTCAAGCTAGCGGTAGGCAGATTTAAGCAGTCGAAGTTCGAGGGTGTACCATGGGAAGTTTCGATCTTTCTTGACAGTTGTACGCGGGGCAACAGTGTCAATGATATGAATAAGGGTGGTAGAGGGTCATCGCATCATCAACCGAGGACGGGAGAGTACCAGTTAGAGAGGATGCAGAGACATTCTGAGAGTTTCAGAGGATTCAGCAGATTCTTGGGATGGAAGGAGACAACAGTATCAATAGTGGAGGAAGGAGCAGGGAGATTAATATTAGCAGTGATTAAGAAATGGTCAGAGAGAGAGGCATCTGAGACGGAGGTATTGGAGACATCAAGGCCCCTGGTGATGAGCAGATCTAGGGGGTGTCCTCGGGTGTGAGTGGGGACGTTGACAGATTGAGAAATAAATGAACATTTATAAGTTTTAACATGACACAACAAATATTTTAGCTTTTTGTTTTACATGAAGATTTATGCAACTCCTGACATCAAAATACAAGGCTTAAAGCAAACTTCCAGTGAGTTAAAGCTCAATATTCTGTTATTAAAAGTTGAAAACGTAATAATTTATAAATATAGTTTTGAAACTTCATGAAAAAAAAAAAAAATATTAATTCACCGACCACAGAAGATGGATGAGCTCGTGGTGAGAGCAGGCGACCAGACCACTCAAGCTACGCGTTCAGGTCAGTTTACATGCCAGTGCAAAAAAACAAAAGACACCAACGAAGAATGCAACAAAAATTAGAAAAGATGTTCGAGTCTAACGAGAAGATGGCTGCTCAAATGAACTTGCTTTCTACAAAGATGGATTCAGTGGTCTCAAGAGTGGAACTTAATCAGTAACAAAATTGAAGTACTGGCTCCTGATATTCACCAACAAGGCATCGGGCCTGTTTGGAATCAGTGCGACAAAATCGGCATCAAGACCCAAGTGCTACACACAGCCACCCTGGCTGAGTGATTCTGAAAACCAAGTATCCCTCTATCGTTTAACATGTCCAAGTGTGGACAGTGAAAGTGCACAATCTGTCTTTCTAGATGAAGACTTGTGAACTGCAGGTTTGAAACGATTGACACAAAAATCCCCTTTGATAAATACTTCTGTTTGAACTACTGGTACAAAAGTGTGTTCGCTCACCTGTAATTCTGGGCTATCCTGTTCTTATTTCATATTATCTAATGTCAGGGGACATTGATTTGATTTATTGATGTTTGCATTTATGTAGATTACAAATTCCATCCTCATATGATATAGAACAGTTTTAAAGCATATTTAAGAGGCATAATTATCATATATACAGCACAAAAACGTTGTTCTGGGGAACAAAATATCAGAAATTGAAATAAATGTGAAATTTAGAAAAAAATACACAAAAAACTTTTAAAACACAATGATAAAATTCAACTCCCAAAAGTAAAGCTTAACTATGACCATCTACTTCTCCAAAGAGCTAATAGTTACAATCTCAACTGTAGTAAATTATATTACATACCTGCCAACAAATCAGGAACACTCTTATGCTCTTTAACAAAGCGAATAAACTCGAAGCCTTGGATAATTCTTAAAGAACCTCATATTAATTCAGTGTTTAGGAATAACAACGTTATAAACAAAAATAAAAAAATACTATGAAAACTTGTTTAAGTCCCAAATCACCTGTCCTTAATTCAATCAACCTCAAACTTTTATCCCCAGATCAGAAAATAAATTTACATGAAGAATTCACCGATTTTAGAAATGAAGGACATTCTCGAGAGCTTCCCTCATATCTTAACTTCTGGGATAAAATGTTATCCCTCTTTATGGAAGTTGTGCACCAAATGTATCACGCTGTCATTCTGGTCATTCTCAAACTGGAATTTCTGACGATTTGAAGCAAATGGACATAAACCACAGGTACGGTACACTTAACTCACACACTCAAAAACACAGAATTCTACCAGAATTCTTGACTTATATATATATATATATATATATATATATATATATAAATATATATATATATATATATATATATATATATATAAATGCGGGAAATAAAACAATTCTAAACTTATTTACAAAAATATATTCAAACAAAATACTGTTCATCTGTATCATACATACATCTACGGCTCTCATTGCACTCACGCAGCTTCTTTTTTAAGCACCCAAACAAAAAACAACTAGAAAAATCAAAAACTGTCCTCAAAAGGGGTATCTTTGGCAAATTATATATTTAAAACCTTCTTTTTTCCCCTTCAACAGAACTAATTGAACTTTAGTATGTTGATATAATCAGTAAACTTTGTGGATTATAAAGAAATTCCTAAATATACAGAATTTACAAAATATAGCGATACAAGATACAGCTGTACCATTAATTTAATGCCATTTGTTTGTGCATCTTTTGGCAAACTGAGTTAATTAATAACAATAATTAATAACAACTGTCTTTCGTTGCGTGTGACGTCAGTAGCACGGCTCGCCTCTGCAGTGGAAAAACAATCCAGGCTCTCCTTAACCGTGCCGTAAGGGCTCAGTACTGCCCTGGCATGGCTCGGTTGTACAGTGGAAAAAAGGCATTCATGTCTGTTGATGCCGAAAAGGCATTTGATCGGTTAGAATGGTCTTTTCTGTCAAAAACCCTAAAAAAAACTGACTTTATTTCACAACGAATTACATTTATAGAAACCCTTTACAGATCCCCCCCAAGCCCAGGTCTACACAAAACATTCTTTCTGAAATATTCCCCCTTTGTCCATAGGAACATGGCAAGGTGTCCAATGACACCACTACTTTTTGCGATTTCCATTGAGCTCTTCCTCAGAAAATAAAAAGTTAAATGGATCGATATTGGAAAACATTGTTTTAAACTAAGCCTTTATGCAGATGAATCTGTCCCTAGTTGCTATTTTCGATGAATACTCAATATTCTCTGGATATAAAATAAAGATAAAACAACAATAATAACAATTAATAATAACACCTACAGAGCTTCCAACATTTCCAAAGAATTTAATTGGCATACCAATAGTATTAAATACCTGGGATGTAATATATGTTCACCTAAGAAACAACTGTACAAAGACAATTTGCTACCATTAATTTCTAACTTGAAATCAGACTTGGGTAAATGGTCCGACCTCCCTAGCAATATTTCTGGAAGATTAACCTTTTTAAAATAATCTGGTTACTCAAATAACTATATACAGTATATTCTCAATGGTCCCCAAAAGCTTACTTTAAAACAAGATACTTTTTATTTGGTCTAATAAAACAATAGGATTAAGACAGATTTGCTTCACTTCCCAAAATTCAAATGTGGTTTAGATCCAAGTATTCAACTTGCCTCCCAAGGTTTCTATCTCTTGCATTATAAATGCCTCAGATGAAGAACTGCGGGTCAATATAGAAAACACTCAGGCTCAACCAAAAACCCTCTTTTCATACCACTTCTCAAAGACCAAAAGTCACAATACTAATCAATTCATAATTAATAACACAATCTGCTCCTGGTTTAGAAGTGAAAGCTTTGTTGAAAGAGAATCCCCAAATATACACAGCTCTGGATCATGATCCAAGATAGTTCTCTGTCTCAGCCCTCTTAGGAATCTGCTGGCGTTTCTCTCATTAATGATTTAGTTCAAAGTAATGAATTTCTGAAATTCTCTCAATTTAGAGAGTCGTTTAGATTTCTTCAGATTAAACACTCAATTTTTTTTCATTAGAATTTGTAAATAACAATAGTGAAATATAACTCATATTCTTTAACAAAGAGCTAAGGTCAAATCTATAGGACTCTCATTAATTAATTTTGTAATAACTCCCTTCTAGATAAAATACATGGCAGATGGAATTTGGATCTTTGTCAGTATAATGTAGCTCGAAACTGAAAGGCATGTTGGGAACACACTTCAGATATTACTACAAATGGAAACCTTTGTTTAATACAATATATCCTAAAGACAAGAGTGAATTACATAAGGAATGTGCTACACAAATTTAAAAATAGCATCCCTGACAGATTCTTTAATACATTCATTTTGGGATGGCTTGGTCTGCTATAAACCTTATCCCTTCTGCCTGCGTCACGACACTGATCATGATTTTAATTTGAGATACCCCCTGGGCTGGATTGCAATGTTTTCATCACTCATTTTAAAGAAGCTAATACTGAAAAAACTGGAAGTCAAGCTCAGCTCCTAAAATTCAACAGTGGAAAAACTTAACGCTTTACTATTTAAATATTGAAAAGAGCTTGGCAGAAGATAAAAACAAAATTGCTCAATTTGGTAGGGTTTGGGGCAGGGTGTTGGAGAACCACCAGCTTCCCATTCCTAGGTGATGGAGTTTTGACCATGGTCATGACTAGTATTCTACATTGGATGTATGTAAATATGGGTCTATGTACAATCCTGCACCATGTATTGTGCTGACATGTGCATGCGTGTATATGCCTGTATCTATAAGTGGTTTGCTTGTGCACAAAAAAAGCATGTATCGTGAGTCATCAGCATTATTTTAAAAAGATTTATAACACTCAGGCCCCACCTACATATATTTCCAAGTTTAAATGGACACACAGGAAGCAAAGACTGGATTGGTATAATTTTGTTAAAAAGCAAATAATAATAGCAACCAATAAAACATTTTCAGTGGTGGAGCCTGTCTGAACTTTTCAGGCTGTTTGTATTCCTGCACTCCCAGGTAATGGGTTATTTGGATTCTTGTTTAGAAAGCTGTGCTTATACAGCTGGCTAGTTACACATGTGCAGCAGGCTAGTGTGTCATAAACACTGCCTACTGAGTGAAATTCAGTGGTACTACACCCCTCCTCACAAACACATGCACATGTATATCCCTACCTTACTCAATCACCCTCAAAATGTTTGTTTACTCATCCATGCTTGGCTCTAATACAGTCATTCATAAAACAATTTAAAGTTAATTTAAAGTGCTATTTGTCACTCCTAGCTGTAACTAGATTCTTAAAATAAGTCATCAGGTTTTTGGTTAATTTTCTGGACAGAGATTACCTCTGCTTATGGGTTTTCTCCTATTTTCTAAAAACATTTGCTTATTCTTTTGAGTCCATATTAGTTCATTGTGCTATCCAAGGTGCTGAACCCTGTGGCTTGTGACATGATCGACTCTCAGGTACCTGTATATAGGGAAAGTGTAGGCAGTCCTGGTGAGTGTTTCTATTGCAGGTTTAATAGGTATTACTGAATGATATTCAATTGAGTAAAACTGAAGAATTCAGGATATGGTTGGAACAAAGATATAGGGCCCTATTTTAAAGCAAAAACTGTTTTAATGATACAAAACTAGAGAGGAAATACTCAAGATAAGTAACTTCAAGGGATCTTAAGTTGTAATCATTCTTTACTAATATAATTGTTTCATTAACACTTTTATACAACTAGTAATTCCAATGCAGCATGCATCTCTGACGATGATGTAAATGAAACAAATCAAGCAGAAAACTTTCACTGTGCGAAATAATGCTATTTGGACCATACAATTCGACTTTTAGTATGCTGGACACAATCCAGAATGACGTTAAAAAAAACACTTTAGCATGATGCTTTAATCATCTTGAGTTCCGAGACTACAGTAGTTCAGGGAAATGGCTCATTTGTTGCCCGGCAAAACGCAGAGTAAGGTCACGATTTCATGCGAGCTGCCCACTGCTTGGCATCAATTATGTATCAACCCCCTGCCCAGATCCAGTCTTTGCTCACAGCTCTTTATGCATCATCACCAACACATTTTTTGCACACGTCATTTCAAATGCATCCAAGGGAAAAAAATTGCAAAAGAAAAGTTGTTCTTCTTATATATAGGACCATTATGCCTGTTTCAAGCCATTAGCATTTCTGTTTTACATTTTAACCCAATTATGCAAAGAAGGCCTAATTGCCTGGCTTTGTGTGGAGAGAGACTTTCACACCGATGTCCCCTCTCATTTTTCACACAAGCAATAACCCAGCAGTAATGCAGCCAAGGGATTAAAATGTAAATCAATGGCTTTCCTCTCCCTCTCGAATCCCTCTCTCTCACACTCTCTTTCTCTTCCAGTGTCTCTCACTTAAAGCTTTACTGAAGCCATTTATTGAGAGCAATTATTCTATTAGGAACAAAGAAATATATATATATATATATATATATATATATATATATATATATATATATACACACACACTGTGCCTATGGTAAGTATTCACCCCTCTTGGACGATTTCACAGTTTGTTGTGTTACAGTCTAAAATGCATTTAAATGGATTTTTTTTTTCCTTTGATTTACACAACCTACTATGGGGGGTGCAATAAAAGTGTTTCACATGATTTCAGATTAAATACACCTGTCTCTGTAAGGTCCCACAGTTGGGTAGTGCATTCAAAGCAAAGATACTACCATGAAGACCAAGAGCTTTCAAAACAACTCCGGGATAAAGTTGTGGAAAGGCACAGATCAGGGGAGGGGTATAAAAAGATTTCAAAGGCATTGAATATCCCTTGGAGCACAGTCAAGTCAATCATTAAGAACTGGAAGAGCAGGCCGTCCTCCCAAACTGAGCAGCCGGGTAAGAAGGGCATTGGTCAGAGAAGCCAGCAAGAGGCCAATGACAACTCTGAAAGACCTACAGCATTCCATGGCTGAGATGGGAGAAACTGTCCATGTGTCAACAATAGCTCAGGTACTCCACAAATCTGGCCTGTATGGAAGAGTGGAAAGAAGGAAGCCGTTTCTGAAAAAAGCCCATGTAAAATCATGCTTGGAATGTGCAAAAAGGCATGTCGGAGACTCTGAAAAAAATGTGGCAAAAGATTCTGTGGTCCGAGGAAACAAAAATTGAACTATCTGGCCTAAATGCAAAGCGTTATGTCGGGCGCAAACCCAACACAGCAAATCACCCAGGTAACACCATCCCTACTGTGAATCATGGTGATGGCAGCATCATGCTATGGGGATCCTTTTCATCGGCAGGGACTGGGAAGCTTGTCAGGGTAGAGGACAAAATGGATGGAGCTAAATACAAGCAAATCCTTGAGGAAAACCTGCTTCAGTCTGCAAAAGACCTAAGACTGGGATGGAGATTCAACTTTCAGCAGGACAATGACCCCAAGCACACAGCCAAAGCGACACTGGAGTGGCTTAAAAACAAGAAAGTGAATGTCCTAGAGTGGCCCAGTCAAAGCCTGGACTTGAATCCAATTGAGAATCTATGGCAAGACTTGAAGATTGCTGTCCACCAACAATCCCCATCCAACTTGACAGAGCTTGAACAATTTTGCCAAGAAGAATGGGCGAATATTGCACGATCCAGATGTGCAAACCTGGTAGAGACTTACCCCAAAAGACTCACAGCTGTAATTGCTGCCAAAGGTGGTTCTACCAAGTATTGACTCAGGGGGGTGCATACCTATCTAACCAAGACATTTCAGTTTTTTTATTTTTCATTAACTGTTGTTTCACAATAAAAATCCTCTTGCCTCTTCAAAGTGTTGAGTAGGTTGTGTAAATCAAAGGGAAAAAAATCCCATTTAAATGCATCAAGATTTCAGGTTGAACACAACAAACTGTGAAAACGTCCATGGGGGGTGAGTACTTACTATAGGCACTGTATAGACTAACAGTGGCCTCCATTGTGGGAACCTTGTACATATAACCTGCCAAAAGTCAACTGGTTACTGTATCTGGTATTAGGTCTGCATTGCTGGGTCTGGACCTTGTGGTGCCCCAGGGGTCAATACTGGGATCACTTCTGTTTTCATTGTTTGTAAATGACATATCTAATGTATGAAATAAGAAATAACCCATGACAAGGAGTGTGCAATGCATTCAACCACCCAGAAGTGCAGTAAGCTATGTCTTGCCGCACACCCTGGAGTGGGTTACTGCCCTTTATATAAATTATATTTTCTTAAAAAAAAAAAAAAAATACAAATATGATTTTCAACATTCAATATCATTGTATTGAATGTATCCTTCCTCCAGTGCAAAATAGTTCCTATAATTTGTCTTTTGAAGCTATACATTTGCTAGAAATCCAGTGCAACCGCTCTCCATCCTGATTTCAGATCCTAGAGTTTGACTGAATTTGGAACTTCAGTCTGGGGGTTTACAGGCACTATCACTGTGGCCAAAAAGATCAAGATTTTAAAGAAAAGAAACCCATACAAGCCGCGACTGATCATTTAAAATACCTTTTCATTGGCTGTAAATTTACTTGTAATGTTTACTTGTATAAGAGATGTAACTGGATTGTGTGTGGTTGCTATCCCCCAGGATCCTCTTGTAAACAAGATAATGCAACTCAAGGGTTATATCCTGGACTTTGTAAAAGCATTTTATATTTAATTAATTTGGAAAGAAGTATGAAATAAAACTGAAAAAAATGACAGCACCAATTAAACTGTTTACTTGGATATTTTAATAAAATAAAAAGGAAAGGAAAAAAAAACATTCGTAAAACAGATCCCTGCTTTATAAAATATACTTACTAACTTGGCTCCACTTTCAACTGGGCGCCCACTACCTGACTGCAACAGAGCTGGAGGGCTGTAACCAATTAGAGCTCTGCCTGATCCCTTTGTTCCAAAGACGCAGAGGCGTGCAGGGCTGCTCAAGTGCTGATGTCAGAGCAGATCACTGGGGTTCTAAAAGACAGCCACTTCACTGGCCTTTCATGCAATTAACACAGGAGTAGCAAATGTCATTGCTGTCTTACTCACCACTGAATGTCAAAGAGCTAGGTTATTAATCCTCTGTAAATGCATATTATGAACAGCTGTATAATACCAATGGATTGCACATCCTGGACTTTTTGGGTTGTTTAACCCAAGATTCAAATAAAAAAAAAAAAAATTTTGGCCAGAGCATAAATTAACTATTGTTGTTGTGTAAACACATTTTGTTTCACTGCTGGTTTTTAAAGCACAACACAGGTCATTAATCTTTAAAGTTTCAAATGACACCCGGAGCTAACATTGAAAATTGGAATTTCATGCCTGCTGGTACCCTGAGATCTTATTTAAAGGCTATTGTCGTGTTAGTAGGTGATTTAAACTTTGCAGAAGTTTTACCTGCAACCTTTAGAAATTGATCTGCACAATATACAAAAAGTTTAAGCCTTAATTTCCAATTTTAAAGCTGTGTTTTCTTTACTACATTCAGGCTGGGTTAGCTAAGGTATTATGGCAGTGCTAATTTTGCACTACTTTTTATTGTTGGTTGAAGGAAGGTAATAATAGAAACAAGCAGCATAGGTATAATCCATATAATTGTATATGTCCAGGAGATATAAAGATATGGTAATGAAGTACAACAACTTGCAACTGAAGTGTGTGGGTATCAAATGAAACTCTAGACTTCACAGAAATCCAAGAGTTGAAAAGTGTAAAACATACCAGTAATGTAAACTTGAACTCCACAATAGTCAGGGAGGGGTGGGGAAACATTATGAATCACAGAACAGAAAAACACTGCTGCTTGAAGAGCAGGATGAGTCAGTAAAGTGTGACTTGATTCCAACTCATATCAAATTGTTGATTTTGGCTGCATGGTCTTTGCACTCCCACAGGGTTAGGGTCAGGCACCCGACAGGTTCTCGTTTACAGAGCTCAGGATTTGCTAGGTTTTTCTGACCAGTAAGTGCACGTATTGAGGCGACATGCAAATAAATAAATATTATTATTTGCATGTCGCCTCAACGCGTGCACTTACTGGTAGAAACATTTGCTCTAATAAACATTTAGGCTGACGGTTCAATCCAGAGAAGCTTGGATAGAAAAAATAATGTGATTTTTTGTAAAAATAATGTGATATCTTGTAAGTCGCCCTGGATAAGGGTGTCTGCTAAGAAATAAATTATCATAGAAGTGTCAGTAACAAGCTGCTTCCGGGGCATTGATACGTGTATTGTGCACTTGTGTCTGTCACCCAGGTTAACCCTGCTTTATCAAAAGCAGTGTGAAATTGCATACCCGACCCGCATGACACCGGGTGTTGACTTAGGTAGGTTCTGAGCCGGGTAGAGCATGCCAGTGTGAAAGGGGCTTAGGACAGCCTGGTAATGGTGTCTAACAAGCACTTACCTATAAAGGCTTCAAACAGTAGTAAATCAACACTGGAGTCTAAACTAAGTAAATTATAGTTACAATATTAATGATAATGATAACAGCTTAGTTTGAAGCCGTAGGAACCATTAAAGTTATGTTCATGGAACAATGTTTACTGAATTCCAGGTACTGGTACCTAAAAACACATATCTAGTTCGATCATAATTGACAACTATGTAAAAGTCCTAAAGTCAAAAGATTAAGCCACATTATAATTTAGTAGTAGTGGTAGTAGTCATAGTAACAGTAGTGATAGTAATAGTTGCCATAGTAGTAATTAAAACAAATACGTTAAAACACTTAAAAAAAAAAAAAAAAAAAAACTGCCACAGTGATCAAGGAAGAGATTATAATGGTCCTAATGAAATGCATGGAAATGTTTTATAAAGGTTAGCAAATGCATAATCAGTATGTAGGCAATTATTGTCCAAAGAGAATCTTGAAAAAACATCCGGTCTAAATTAGATTTTCCTTTTGTAATATTCAATAGTCAAAGCTTTATACTTATGAGCTTCTCTATTTCTTTGATACAGAACAGATAAAATATTGCTTAGCGTGTGTTCATTTCAGTTCCATTGTTAATCTGAAGTGGGCACTCTGAGGCACTCACTACAGCAGTGGTGGCCAATACATGGATCTCGATCCACTAGTGGATCTCGAGAGATTTTTGGTGGATCTTGGGGCAAATCTGAACAAGCATCAACACATACGTAGCATAGTTTTAACAGGGTTGATTGCGTATTTCAAAAATATAATTCCTGACAATGAATACATACAAAGAAAAATTACATTAATTCCAAACAGTAGATGGCGCGAATAACTACTCTGGCTTCCATACCTCAGTAACCCAAGCAACAAGCTTCCTCAACGCATTTCATAGTGTACAGTTGTGAGTTTGTGTTTGGTGGTTTCAATGGATGGCTTTGTGGTGCGAGTTACAAAAGATGGGGGAGAGCCTTCTGTGCCTTCCAGTAGTACCGATTTGGATGGGAATATCCCCGTTTCAGAAGGCAAAGCTGCCACCAACACGTAACATTAATGAAATGTAGGAGCTGGAATTTGCCATTATTTTTGGTTCCACATGCCTGTTGAAAAAATGCGGGAAACTTTCTGATTAAATTCTCAAGGCTCAGCTTTGTTGTGCTGTGACATTTTTTGAGCCTGAGCTGTAAAAATGGTCAAAACCAAAGCATGCTAAAGTTCACACTAAACTTTAGGCAATTGTGTTGTTTTTTTTATGCCACTGTGTTTAGTTTTTGCAGAAAACAAAAATGGGACACATTTATATACTTGACCTAAGATGTTTCTTTTAATTTTAATGAATTGAAATGTTCATTGTTACTTTTATGGGGTGATTTCTATTGGACAAAAATGTCACAAAATACACAGCAGCTTTGAGAACTTTCTCATAAAAAAAAAAAAAAAAATCTTCAGGAGTGGCGCATCTGCTAAAGGCACTCTGAATGGAGTGCAGGATGCGCCCTATAACCTGAGGTCGCCAGTTCAAGTCCAGGCTATTCTATTGCCGACCGTAGACAGGAGCTCCCAGGGGGCGGCGCACAATTGGCCGAGCGCCGCCCGGGGGAGGGGGCTTAGGTCGGCCAGGGTGTCATAGGCTCACTGCGCACCAGCAACCCCTGTAGTCTGACCGGGCGCCTGCGCGCTTGCCTGTGAGCTGCTCAGAGCTGCGTTGTCCTCCGACGCTTTAGCTCTGAGGTGGCTGCACGGTGAGTCTGCACTGTGAAACAAAGCAGCCGGCTGACGGCACACACTTTGGTGGCAGGGGGGTGGTAGCGGTGAGCTGGGCTTAAAAATAATTAGATATGCCAAATTGGGAGAAAATAATAAAATCATTGGCGATTACTAAATTAAATAAATAAATAAATAAATAAATAAATAAATAAACTAACTTTCTTAGTTGAAAATTCTTATGTTTGCATTCTGTTTTTTTTTTCATTGCTACATTAACATATTGGTTACCAATGGCTTAAAGCCAGATAATACCAATTGATCAAAAGGGTTTTACTTTATGTACTCATGTTCACATTTGCTGGTGGATCGCGGAGCCCATTGAGATCCACCAAAATGGATCTCAATACTTGGTGTTACTGGCCACCACTGAACTACGGTATCACTGTGGTGACTGGATCAAGCTTTGGTGGGCTGCCATCGTCTATAAGACAGACAGATAAATGATCCTACTTCAAGTAATTAACATTAGTTGTATTTAAGTAACATTATAGAGGTGGTGTTGTTTTAATTAGGTGATTTACTGTTTGTGATTAGTACCAGGTGAGTGTAGTTAATTTGAATAGAGGTTGATTTGCAATTTGATTGGTTTACACACAGCTTTTATCCATCTAGTTAGTATAATAGACAGCTAGCCTATTTGTGCGCCAGCATAAAGCACCAGCCAACCGAACAGACTCTCTACCAAAGAGCCGGGAGTCTAGCTGTGGGAGTCCTGCGAGGAGAGACTTGCAAAGAGAGGCTGTTGGAGAAATTCTGAACCGAACAGCGCTCTGGAAGACTGCAACTACTAGACAGGTCTGTACCCTCCCCCCACCGCTCCTGCCCCCACTACTACTGCACCTATCTGTCTCACCTGTCTTGCTATGACTGTCCCTCACATCCGTTATTCTGTCCTCTCACTCCCGTCCTCTGTCCTCTCTCTGCCACTGCTCCCCTAACCCCTCTAACCTCATTCCTCTGCCTCTCCCCCCCTCCCACTCTCTCTGCTTCCGCACTCTCTCTGGTGCCCCCTGGACCTGTCACTCCTCTGCTAACAAAGCTGATTTCATCTCTTCCTTTGCCTCCCACCTCTCTCTTGATTTCCTTGCTCTCACTGAAACCTGTCTCTCTCCTGATAACACTGCAACTCCTGCTGCCCTGTCCTCTCTCTATGTCCTGCCCCATACTGCGCGTCTCACAGGACGGGGAGGTGGGACTGGTCTTACTCTTTTCTGTCCCATCTGAACTCTCCTTACTCTCTGTTAACACCTTTGAATTTCATGCTGTCCAACTAACCTCTCCCTGTCAACTCCTGCTAATTGTACTGTACCGTCCCCCTGGACATCTCACTCACTTTCTCCATGAACTCGACTATCTCCTCTCCTGCCTCCCATCTCTGTCTACCCCAACTGTCCTGTTAGAGGATTTCAATATCCATCTCTCCAACCCCACCCACTCTGCCGGATTCCTTCCTCTCCTCAACTCCTTCAACTTCTCTCTCTATCCCATCCTACCCACAAAGCTGGCCATCAACTGGACCTCACCTTCTCCAGGGCCTGCTGCCCCTCCACCCTCTCTGTCACCTGTCTGGACCTCTCTGATCACTATTTCATCTCTTTTTCTCTGTCTCTCCCCTCTCTCCCTATTCCACCTACCCCCACTGTCACCTCCCGCCTTAACCTCTGCTCTCTCTCCCCCTCCGTCTTTGCCTCCACTGCTCTCTCTCACCTCCCTCCTATCAACTCCTTCTCCCAACTTTCTGTAGACTCTGCTACCTCCACCCTCTTCTCCTCCCTCACCTCCTCCCTCGACTCCCTCTGTTCCCCTCCAGAACTACCGTCCTGTCTCCCTCCTACCCTTCCTCTCTAAAACCCTCAAGCGGTCAGTACACTGCCAGCTCTCTGCTTTCCTGTCTAACCACTCTCTGCTCAACCCTCTCCAATCTGGTTTCCGCTCTGCTCACTCCACTGAAACTGCTCTCCTGTCTGCCACTAACTCATGTGCTGCCTCCCGTGCTGCCGCTCTCTCTTCTGTCCTAATTCTCCTCATCTCTCTGCTGCCTTTAACACTGTCGATCACTCTATTCTCCTATCCTCTCATGCTGACATGGGAATCTCAGGCACTGCTCTGGCCTGGTTCTCCTCCTACCTCTCTGACTGCATCTACCAGGTAACCTGGCGCGGCTCAACCTCCACACCTCACCCTCTCTCAACAGGAGTCCCCCAAGGATCAGTCTTGGGTCCTCTCCTGTTCTCTCTCTACACCCGCTGCCTGGGCCCCCTCATCGCATCCTATGGTTTCTCATACCATTTCTATGTTGATGATGCTCAAATCTTCCTCCCCCTTAGTCCCAAAGTCCCAGACGAGGGGAAGCAAGTGGCCCAAGGGGGCGGCCATGGTGGGAGGTCCTCCTTCTCCCAATGCTGAGGGAGGTTCAGTCCACAACCCGGCGCCCTCTTGGCGGGACCGAGACCTGGCGAAAGGGAACCAAGGTGCACTGTATGGGGCGTCGGGAGCGCAGGCAGACGACCAGTCGGCTGCAGCCCCAGGCACAGGTGCGAGCCCAGGCGACAGTGCAGCGACGTCTGGGCAACCAGGGGGAGCAGAGCAGGAGACCAGGCGACCTCCTGTGCCTGGTGGTGCTGCGACCTGGGAGTCAGGCCCAGCGACCAAAGGTCCAGACATGGAGCCTGGGTGTCCGAGAGCCCAGGCCGAGGGATCCAACCCCCAGGCGCCGGGCGGGACCCTCTGGACCCCCTGGCGGCGCTGGACCCTCTGGCGCTCGGGACAGTAGCTCCACCCCAGGCAACGGCGCACCAGCAGCGACCCCAGGCGACGGCGGACCAGCATCCCTAGGAGAAAGCCCACTGAGAGTTTCTCTAGACGATGCGGGCAGGCAGGCAACCCCAGGCGATGCGAACAGGCAGGCAACCCCAGGCGATGCGGACAGGCAGGCAACCCCAGGCGATGCGAACAGGCAGGCAACCCCAGGCGATGCGGCCAGGCAGGCATCCTTGGGCGGTGCTGTGCCTCTTAGCCGCCGGGCAGTTTGTCCCCGCGCTCCCTTCAGCAGCTGGTACAGAGGCTGGGAGGGACCTCCAGCATCTTCTGCTGGCGGTGGAGGGAGAGACAGCTCCGGCTGTTCCCCCTCTGCTGGCGGTGGAGGGAGAGACAGCTCCGGCTCCTCCCGCTCGGGCCGTGGACGCACCGACTCCTCCCGCTCGGGCCGTGGACGCACCGACTCCTCCCGCTCGGGCTCTTCCCCCTCGGGCTGTGGACGTTTGGGCTCCTCCCTCTCGGGCTGTGGACGTTCGGGCTCCTCCCTCTCGGGCTGCGGACGTTCGGGCTCCTCCCTCTTGGGCGACGGCAGTGGCTCCCCCTCTCTGGGTGACAGCAGCGGCTCCACCCCCTTTTCTTCAAGGAGGGGGATCTCGTCTATCGCCAGGTATGCCAGGACCATGACGGCTATCTCCTGGAGGGACCCCGGGTGGTGCTCTCTCTCCCACTCCTCCCACTTCTCCCCATCTCGATGCCACAGCATGCTGAGGGCTGTGGGGAGGTAGTGCAAAAGGTCCGCTTCGGGGTGCACCAACCACTCCTAGATCTCCCGTGATGGTGGTGAAGGCGGTGTTGGTGGGGTGGCTGCCGAGGACGGGGTTGGTAGCTGCTCCTGGTCCGGGTTGTGGGGGCATCCTGCCCAGCTGTGGCCATCCAGCTCACAGCGCCCACACCAGTCAGCTGGTGGCCCATCTGGACAGGACCTCCACCGGTGGTCCTCCTTCCCGCACCAGGAGCACCACAGGAACAAGCTCGCTGGGTCCTCCCACAGGGTTTGGGTTGGTGGTGGTGGCCGCTGCTGCTGCTGCTTTCTTCGCTGCCTTTGTTTTTTCCCCATTCTGCGCACCGCCAAAAAAAAAAACTACTCTGAGCCTCTAGGTGGCGCTATCCCGCTTCTGACACCACGTGTGGCAGGATGACAGAGGTTTGAGGCTCAGAGACAGTGGAAGGGGCAAAATAATGATCTTTATGAAACAAAAAATAGTCAAATAAATAGGCACAAGGGCCCAAACAACAGGTTTAAACAAAATACAGAAATGTAGGCTGGGCATTCGCCTTCACTACAGTTTCTTTCTCCAAAAACTAAACAGCACAGCACACCAACAAACAAACTCACCCAAAAAAAAAAACTCACAAAGGGTTTCACCTGCCCTTTTATAGTCTGTGGCTGGAGCCCAATTAACTAATAATTAACAATTAAACACTTAAGGCTCCAGCCACATTCTCACATGTATTTTACAGGGAGGAATTTAACCCCCTCCCTGCCAATCCAAAACAAACAAGAATCACAAAAACATAATGAAAACAGTAAAAATAACAACAATAACAAAACACAAATTTATAGGGGCGAGCTAGCACCCCATCACACCGACCCTCCTCACCAACTACTCCAAGCAACTCCTCGTCCAGGCCCTGGTACTCTCACGCCTAGACTACTGCAAATCCCTCCTGGCCGGCCTCCCTGTGTCCCAATCACCGCTCGTATCCAGTTCAAGACTTTTGTACTCGCCTACTGATGCCTTGACCAGACTGCACCCAGTTACTTCCAGACCCTCATCTCTCCCTACACCCCCACCAAAAATCTCTGCTCCACCTGCACTAGAAGACTGGCTGTACCTCCTTTATGCTCCCCTGCCTCAAGAGCCCGCTCCCGCTCCTTCTCCACCCTCGCCCTGCAGTGGTGGAACGACCTTCCTACGGATGTCAGGACTGCCAGTCCCTGACCACCTTCTGGCACCTCCTCAAGACACACCTATTCACACAACACCTGTAAAACTCAACTCTTTGAAGACACTAGGAAGATGTGGCATCTTTAGAGTAATACCCTTTCATAAAGAAAAGGATTGGACATCCCTGCAATACAGTATACCTTCTGAATCTGTGTATTTTTATTATTCTTTATTATGTTTATTATCCCATGATATGTGTTATTAACATGCTACCATTTCTGCATTTTGCATGATTAATTAAAGTCACCAGCTTGTTTTACATTTGGGACTGTCTCTGAGCAAGCCTTAGCAAGGTAAAATTTCTGCAGGCCAGCAAAAAGCAATGAGTGATTTTAAGAGGATTACTATTCATAGCAACCTGCATGGAGAAAAAAAAAACAGCACAGAACTGCAAAATTATAGAAATACACAGTACTCTTAAATAGAAATAGAGTACCCCATAGATAAATAAATAGTGCAGTAATGCTTCCAACGGGAATCCTTCACTGTCATGAACAGGACAGCTCACAGCAGAGATATGAATCTATATTTATGATCACTTGTGTGTGGGCTGTAATGTTATTTTCCTTCTCCTACATTGAGTTGCCTGCTTGGCTTGTGCGTTGAGAAACATAAGTAAAAATTATTTTAAAAAGGTTATGATAAATGGCAAACGGTTATTAATAGATTTTTGCATGATTGCATGATGTTCCATTGAGAAATAAAAAGGTCAAGCTGCAGAGAGCAGCTGCTGAGTTGTTTGTTCCATGTGGGGGGAGACCTTTTCTTCTCAGCAATAGTCACAGCTTCCCAAACACTAGAACATGTAACAGGACTTGAGTAGTACAGAGTTTATACAGCAGTGTGGTACTACCCCTTATAAAACCATGCTTTTCTCATGGTTATACTATGCACTTACTATAGTTTACTCCTCTGGTTTGTCATGTTTATTAATGTGCTTTACTGTACCTCACAATTCTTCACAGTGCTTACATATGTTTTACAATGCTTTTTATTACACTTTGCTATACTTTTACTATGGTAAAATATGTATACAAGACTGCATTCCCTGCTCATCTTGTCCTAGCTGTTTCTGCAGTACTGAAAATAAGCTAATTCGTATAGTAAGATTCACACAAATGTTTCAACACTGAAATGCTGATTTTGTTATTGAGTATCTCGTGATTGAGGCATTACAGTTACAGGGGTCTATTCTAATTACCTAAACAGTGGCTGATTTCAGTAGTGGCATCCTAAAATTAAATAACTTGATTCCACAGTATTTTAAATTGTAACTTAAAACATTGATCAATAAATCAGTCCTGATTACGCTACCATGACAGCATTTGTATTTTACACCGGGAAGAAGTTTTTAAAAAGAGGATACAGTTTGCTTTTGGACACAAGCTGGATTATAACTTGATTTCTAATAAGGAAAACGTTAAGAGCAAAACAGTTTTTTTTTTGAGAACCACTGCTCTAGAAATGAGGTAATACCACAATTGAATAAAGATAGACTGAATGGATGTGATATACTTACGATCAAGACTGTTCTAAAACATATTATTGGTATTTATATAAGTGGTAATTGTTCAAATAAAATGTATTATATTGCCATTGAATGTGAATTAAGTATTTCATTATTTAGTAACAGCACATTAAGATGGCTACCACTAAATTATGTGTTGTCTAAAACCACAGGGTGTGTCAATACGTAAGGATCTACTTGTCCACTTGTGCAGGAAATACATTTGTCTGATTGGCCAACCTGCATACAGAAATACCTTAGCATTCTATCTATAAGGTCTTGAATGATTCCAGACAGAATCTTATAATTTGATTAGTATTAATTTGTATTTTTATCTTCAGTGTAAATGTTTGTGTTGTAGCTGTTATTTTTCTTGCACCGATGTGATCCACATGGATCCATCCTGTTCACAGCGTTATTGCTATAGGCTGTGTGGCTGTGGCAAAGTCTGGTAATGCTACTGTAGCAGAAGGGGTTGCAAGTTATCTAAGAAGAGATGAAGTAGAAAAAACAGTCATTAAAATGAATAAAACCAATTTCCGAGCAGGAGACTGCGTTCATATACCAATTGCTGCGGTAATTAAAATCTTCTCCATCTGGAGGACAAACAATGCACTGAGCGATTTGCAAAATAGTTACAGTTGTATTTCTGTTTCCTGTTGCACAACAGCCCTTCTCTTTCTCTCTCTATTTAATTAAACTGACTCATTACATTTATTCATTTTAATCCAAACTTCAACACAAGCAGAACGCTGCCGTCCTCTGCGCTCTGAAGGAAGTGTCGACACCGACTGGAAAATTAATTAATTTTGAACCAACAGTAATACCCACTTGTGTTGTGTATTGTAACTTCTTATAAAACAGAATGTTCGGATGCTGCACACTGATTGGCTGTTGAGGACATTTAACTGTGCTGCTATGCAGCACAATGCACGGCAGAACTTTTTTTTGCCTAAGCACAGTTCAATTAATAAATTATCAAAACACACCATATTAAACATAATATACACATTGGTGTGAGAGGTTTTTTAAGGTTTTTCAAAATTAGTGTTGCTTTGGCAATACTGTGAATAATGGTCATGCCAATAAAGCACCTTTGAATTTGAATTTGAATTTGAATTTGACATTCCTTTCTCACATTTGATCTTTTCGGAGGCATGACAGTAGTGCTAGAATAAAAAAAAGCAAGAAACATAAAGATCTAACAAGTTTAGTTTGTTTAGTTTATTCACATTGTGCCCACAGGGCCAGCACAGCTACACCTCAGTAGTGCAGCACTAATACAAAGAGAGACCTAAGTAGAACTTAATGAACTGGAAGAAAACTAAAATGAAGCAAACACAAAAAAAAACTGCTTGGGAAGGTGGTGTTTTTATTGATTGGATGAAACTAAAAGAAATGGTAAAATGCTTAAAAACAGTTTCTCTTGAAAATGTAAACAGTCTGTTACAAGAATTCTATGCTTCAGCGTGTGATTTGACTGGTCAAGAGTACTCAATTTCTAGCTTTGTTGGCCTCTATGCTAGTCTAAATCGCTACGTAAACAGCGCTGACATGAACCACAATGTTAGCCTTTAGTGACCAAGCATTTAAAAATGCCAATAATGTATTTTTGTTGATAATTAAAAGACACACATTACTACCTGGAGAAGTTATGAAACTTAGCTGCTCTTTCCAGCAGCACACCCTCTGGTCTGGTGCATAAAGTCTGAGAAGGGCAGTGTCTGTTTAAACCTGACACATTTGTTGTCGCTACATATGAAAATGGACTGGAATTCGTATCCTTAAACTACGATTAAGAAACTAAAAATCACAAAGCTTTTAATAAAATAAAGAAAGCAAGCCACTGTACGTGTGCCATGCCAGGCAATCCCCTGTTTTAAGCTTAAAAACTACATCACTAGTAAAATACCCCCCAATACTGGCAGTTTTTTCTTTTACCCTTGCCAAATTCCCTTATGCCACTTAAATGATGAAGCTATTTGGTATAGGACCTACTCTAAAACCAATGGGAGTAAATCACCTCACTTCAACAATGCCTCGTGTATCGCTGGAATAAATAAATGGAAATGTTGAAAAACTCCAGTCTAATGTTAACAACAAACAGAACTTCGAGCTACTATTTTTCTTCCAAAGCTGAAGGATGTATAATAAAATTGTTCATTTTCATTATTTTTAAATAAATTAATAATTGTCGTGTGTTATCCCTTACTTAAACATAGCCAGAACCCAAAAATTGGGCAAACCATAGACAAATAACACGGTGGGTCTGCAGTGGCTCACCTAGTTATAGAATTGCTCTGTGGAGTGTGAGGTGTGATACAATCTGGAGCTGGATAGGGTTTGTTCACATCTGAACAAAGTGGACCATTCTTAATAGTTGAAACAAATCCCTCAAAATCTATGAATCTCATAGAAAAATCTCAACATGCACACAAGTCAAATTCAAGATGTACTCATTATTTAATTGCCGAAACATACATTTATTGACAGACAATGAAGATGATAAAGTGCATCATTGCTCAGTGCAAAACGGGTGTTTCAGTCATTCACGCATCCTTCAGTCTATTTGCATTGAGCACTGATGTGCTGTATCCTGACTGTCGTCTGTCAGTCAATAAATGTACAATGTTTCTGCAATTGAATAATCTTGGATCTGACTCCTTATCTATTAGTGTGCATGCCCATTGAGACTTTTCTTTGATATTTTGATAAATGAAACTTTGGTTCTATGCCTACCAGTAAGTAATTTGCTTATAAAACAAGATGGCCCTGTTGTAATGGTTTTGAAACATGATTTTTGCCAAATGCTGCAGCTGATGTTTTGCTGAATGGGATTTGCACATGGAATATTTTACTTTGATTATATGGGAAAAGTCCTTTTAACTTTGTAATTGAACATATTGTAATGACACAGCCAATTGAGTTCCAGGTAGAGTATATCCTACAGTAGATGCCCACTTAAAACTAGAAATTTAGAAATGAGAGGAATGGTAGTTCCTCGCACCAAGTTATCATCAAAGTGCGAGAACTGCCTGACTCTCTATACAGCACGGAAAGTTTATGTGTTTTCAGGGTATTGGCGCAGCAAAAGTAAATCAGCCAAAAGCACCATTTCACTTTTAATTTGTAGTTCCCAACACTCTAAGGTGAAATGTATAAAAAAAGTCATTACCTTGTGTGACAGGGTGCTCATGCCACGTGTGTGGGTAACCGCTGCTTAAGCAATACAGAGAGACATGGGAGGTGGAGTTGAAACGCCAGCACAGGCGCGCAGGATTTATTCATACAACCAGAAAGTAAACAAAGGGGTCATGTGACGTTACCAGCGATGGTAACACACAGAGGACACATACAGCAAGCTGTACAAAAGGCAAAATAAAACACAATACAAAAACTACAAATAAAAGGTGCCACACAGGGCGAGCGCTAGCCTTATAAAAATGAGCCATCCCGCTCCAGGAACCGGCTACACTACATAACCCTCGTTGTACATTACTTGGGACCACTATCCCCTAAACTAACCTACGTATGAGCCGGTATTCATACAACGACTCCTGCTTGTCTTCACAACCACCGCTTGCAGTTTCAGGGTTGCGTAGCTGTCGTTCCTGCAGAGCGGACCCTCTCCTCCCAAATATATGCCACTCCCCTCTGGCATGGCGTTGCAGTCGCCCAGAGCGATCTTCACTGGATGTTTTTAAACTGACAGACACTCGGTCAAGACCCGCCCATCTGCTGATTGAGGAACAGCACTGCCAATCACTTGCTGCCCTTCCCCTCAACCAAGCCTAGCAGACAGCAGGTCTCAATCGAGCGCCCGTCTGTAAACAATAATTTAATCACACAAATCAACTCCAAAAAGACACACAATAAACCCATTTCCACATACAAATTATAACAACACAAATTCCCACCTGTGCAGGGCAATCGTCAGTGTTACACGATTAGTTGAGACAAGTAGTATTTTGAAAGATGAAGTCAGCCAGCTGAAAATTCTTGGGACTTTTATATATGTTACATGCATTTTAAGGGGAACGGGTCACGCCGTTGGCATGGGAACGGGGTGTGACGAGAATGTGTGTTGTTGTTTACAGGGGTTGCAGAGCATTTTGAAAATTCAACACCGCCTCCCTGAGTTAGGGTTGCCACCTGTCCGGGTTTGACCGGACAGTCTGGGAATTGGCATCTGTGTCCGGGTGGCAAGAATTAACAAGCCTGGACGCCCTAATGTCCGGTTTTTATGTGAAACTCAAAAGAAACACCAACCTTCCCATAATATTTTCTTTGACATACATTAGTTGCTTAAACGAGGACAACAAACATATCCACGTGATGTAAACAATCCAAGTGAGGGGTTGCAGTCACATGACCCCAGCAAGCTACATACTGGTGGTCAAAACAACCATGGGGGCTAATGCAAAAACTTCCACAGCAAAATGTCATGTATTTGCAACCACACAGCGTACATCTTACCTCCAGTCACAGGAATTAGAAAGATATAATTCATGTGCCAGAGACTTGGAAATTGTGACCACTACTGTGCACCACCAGTGAGCAAGCACACTTTGACGTGATTTGACCAAGTTTCTTTTTTCCTTTTAAGAAGACTTACTTAACAGTATATGTTACCAATTAAGAAAAAATACATTTTCAATAGTTTGTTACAAAATACAGTACTAATATGAATTACATACAGTATTTCTATGTTACTCATATATAAACGTTTAACATCTTTCATTAAATAGACTGACAATTAATGTATATGACATATTTGGTATAAGAGTATCATACCTTTTGTACGGGGATAAAAAAAAAAAACTTGTTCTACGAAGCGTCAGTAACTACAGTCTGTAGCTTTCCTCTAAAATCTACTTCAGCCAGTGACAGCTACACTGTTAAGCTAAGGAGACTGTACTAAAAGGACTATGCTGTGCAAAAAAGAGCACAGCATTAACAATATGTAAGGTACATGCATAACAATTTCTGTTCCGTTTTCAAGTTGCCTAAAATTACAGGTAGATGGATGTTGTCTGCAATTATTGTGCTTTTAAATATGTTATAAATTATGATGTTTCCATGATTTCGTATTAGTAAAATAATAAATGTAGCATAATGCATTCTGTTAACGGTAAAGGCATATTTTATGTAAGGGCTGGGAATCACCAACCCACTTAATTATGTTAAACTGTATTACAGTATACTGAAATATGTCCGGGTTTGGTCTGTGGAAAAGGTGGCAACCCTATCCTGAGTACTACTTCCTAAACATGAAAACGTTACAATATACTAAATGAACAGATCAAGCTTATTACAATAGTTTCCTAATTCAGATGAACAGTTTCAATACAATCGGGATAATGCATAATCATTATTTACAAAATCTTGGTTGTCTCGTTACTTGTTAAAAACTGTAACTTTACTGCTATACTACTTACAAATGTTGTGAAATGGAAGTACAAATTTTGTGGCGTGAATGCTATGGCATCTGCATTGCAAGCAGCATTGGAAACATGTCTTGGATTCGATTCCCACACAGGGTTTATATTGCAAACTTTAAAAATAAAGTTGTGTTTATTTTTTTTATGCAAAATATTTACATTCTATTGAAAAGTGCATTAATAAAGACTGCCCAATTACATCACAATCTTCCATTCTCACATGTCATCTTTCATACAGCCAGTTGGCTACCACACCTTACTTCAAACTAATCATTCACACATGGTGGTAGAGTGGGATGCAAACTAAAGATCACAAACTACAGTGACCCCGGCTTATCAGTTCTGCGAAAGATTGACCACAGTGAATAATAGTAGACGACGTATTGGTTTGTGCACTGGTGAATGCTACTGCAGCCCAGCAAGACAGCACCCGAAAGATGCAGGAGCTTCATCAAGCTGCCATTCAGGTGCAGCAAGACACAAACTGACAGCACAAAGCTGTACTGATGGAAGCCAGAGAGGAACGGCTGACTACCATGAGGACTCTGGAGCAAGGGAACAGCAAAACCCCTGCCCAGAATACCTATCGTTCAACACAGGTGTTGAATAAGATGTCCAGTGATGACTACATTGAAGCATTCTTATTAACCTTTGAGAGGACTGCGAGCCGGGAAGCGTGGTCCCAGGACAAGTAGGCTGGAATACTGGCCCCGTTCTTGACGGGACGCCCAGCAGGCCTACTACGACCTGCCACTAGATGATGCTGAGGATCACAGCGAGCTGAAGGCCAAGATCCTGGCTCGGGCTGGGGTGAGAACAGCCGTCCGAGCCCTGAAGTATCACTCATGGGTCTTCAATCCATGCTTGGTACCTCGGTCGCAAATGTTCAACCTCATTCACCTAGCCCAGCGCTGGTTAGGTCCGGGTGTTAACAATGGGTATCGCATCATCAAATTAATAGTAATGGATCGCTATATAAGGGCAGTAGTGTGGCGTAGTGGTTAGGGCTCTGGACTCTTGACCAGAGGGTCGTGGGTTCAATCCCCAGTGGGGGACACTGCTGCTGTACCCTTAAGCAAGGTACTTTACCTAGATTGCTCCAGTAAAAACCCAACTGTATAAACGGGTACTTGTATGTAAAAATAATGTGATATCTTGTAACAATCGCCCTGGATAAGGGCGTCTGCTAAGAAATAAATAATAATAATAATAATAATAATAATAATAATAATAATAATAATAATAATATATGAGGGCCATGCCAGGGCCTTTACGGAAGTAGATCGGTCAGAACGACCCCTCCACTACTGATGACTTTGTCTCGTTGGTAGAGCGACAACTTACAGCAGAGGAACTGGCCCGAGCTACTCGTGACCAGCCCAAAGGACCCCCGAGTCAGTGAAAGTCCAAAAACCCACCAGGAAAGGGTAAGAAATCACTGTTACTAAAGAAGGGGGTTGAAGAGCGGGGCAAACCCGTGAAGGGACAGTATTTAGACCTGGGCCTGGGGAACCAGAAAGCAAGTCCATGGATTATTCACAGTATAAGTGTTAAAAGTACAAGTACTTAAAAATGGTCCACATTGCTAAAGAGTGTCCCAATCCCTCTGAGCCCATGCAGTGTGACGTAGGCCAGAATGTCTTCTGTGGGCATGTTGTTGTAGCTGGGGTATCCGAGGGTAGATATCCCAATATGTTTCAGCTTCAGGTGAGTGGGACACAGACGGAGGCTCTCATAGATTCTGGTAGCAGTATCACATTGGTAACACCACACTTTTGCGAAATTAACTAATTGGTTTGTAATCTATGAACCTGATTTACCTGCATCCATGGAGACACAAAGTATTATCCCACAAACTATATTTCGTAAAGATAACCTATCAAGATGCTGAGCACGAGATGAGGGTCGGGGTTGTCTCCAGGTTGCCCAACCAGGTAATTCTCGGGTGAGATTATCCCAGGTTTTTAAACCTGGTAAAAATAAGAGGGGAATTGGACAACCACACAACCAAATATAAGGCCCAGTTGGGGCCACCCGAGAGCTTGATCACGTTGTTTCCCTTCGCCGACCTAGAGTTTGTTTTACTCAAATAAGGTGAGGAAGCCATTGAAATCTTTTTTTGGGTGGGGATTAGGAGGGCCGTAGAGCAGTGGTTGGCAAATGGCGGCCTGCAGGCCAAATCCGGCCCACGGACAGGTATCGTCTAGACCGCAGATGCCTCCTGGAAGGGCTGTATCAAGGGCTAAGCGAGAGTAGAACTTATTTTTAATATTACCGCAAGGGGGCCGTCATGGGGGATTCTTCGTATAACCTTTATATATTTCTTGTGAGTAAGCAGAAAATTAAGTGTTCTGCAATACTGATTCCAAAGTACAGTGCTGGCTTATTGTAATGATACATTTATGCCTCGCTATGGTACTGGAATCCTCATGATAGACAGGAACGCAGAATAACATAAAACACAATTCAAAAGTAATATACTTTTTTTTGTTTAATGCTTCATTGCATTATGACAAATTCAATGAGAAATGGCACTTTCCTACAGAGAAAGGAACATAGAATAACATCAAACAGAATTCAAAAGTAGCATTCATACAATGCTTCATTGCGTTATGACAAATTTAATGAGAAAAATGGCACTTTCGTTCTGCGGTCAGCTTTAGAACACCAGGTGTGATAGACGTGATGTTGATACCTAGGCAGTCCTCCAGATTCTTGTGTCAGCCTGTTTCGTACATCTATTTTTAATATTACATTCATTATGGAATAAGCCGCTTTGCATGTGTAAGTAGATTCAAATATGGTGAGCATAAAGAGCCAGCGGTAGTTGTCTGGACATACAGTGCCTTGAGAAAGTATTCGGCCCCCTTGAACTCTGCGACCTTTTGCCACATTTCAGGCTTCAAACATAAAGTTATGAAACTGTAATTTTTTGTGAAGAATCAACAACAAGTGGGACACAATCATGAAGTGGAACGAAATTTATTGGATATTTCAAACTTTTTTAACAAATAAAAAACTGAAAAATTGGGCGTGCAAAATTATTCAGCCCCTTTACTTTCAGTGCAGCAAACTCTCTCCAGAAGTTCAGTGAGGATCTCTGAATGATCCAATGTTGACCTAAATGACTAATGATGATAAATAGAATCCACCTGTGTGTAATCAAGTCTCCGTATAAATGCACCTGCACTGTGATAGTCTCAGAGGTCCGTTTAAAGCGCAGAGAGCATCATGAAGAACAAGGAACACACCAGGCAGGTCCGAGATACTGTTGTGGAGAAGTTTAAAGCCGGATTTGGATACAAAAAGATTTCCCAAGCTTTAAACATCCCAAGGAGCACTGTGCAAGCGATAATATTGAAATGGAAGGAGTATCAGACCACTGCAAATCTACCAAGACCTGGCCGTCCCTCTGAACTTTCAGCTCATACAAGGAGAAGACTGATCAGAGATGCAGCCAAGAGGCCCATGATCACTCTGGATGAACTGCAGAGATCTACAGCTGAGGTGGGAGACTCTGTCCATAGGACAACAATCAGTCGTATACTGCACAAATCTGGCCTTTATGGAAGAGTGGCAAGAAGAAAGCCATTTCTTAAAGATATCCATAAAAAGTGTCGTTTACAGTTTGCCACAAGCCACCTGGGAGACACACCAAACATGTGGAAGAAGGTGCTCTGGTCAGATGAAACCAAAATCGAACTTTTTGGCAACAATGCAAAACGTTATGTTTGGCGTAAAAGCAACACAGCTCATCACCCTGAACACACCATCCCCACTGTCAAACATGGTGGTGGCAGCATCATGGTTTGGGCCTGCTTTTCTTCAGCAGGGACAGGGAAGATGGTTAAAATTGATGGGAAGATGGATGGAGCCAAATACAGGACCATTCTGGAAGAAAACCTGATGGAGTCTGCAAAAGACCTGAGACTGGGACGGAGATTTGTCTTCCAACAAGACAATGATCCAAAACATAAAGCAAAATCTACAATGGAATGGTTCACAAATAAACATATCCAGGTGTTAGAATGGCCAAGTCAAAGTCCAGACCTGAATCCAATCGAGAATCTGTGGAAAGAACTGAAAACTGCTGTTCACAAATGCTCTCCATCCAACCTCACTGAGCTCGAGCTGTTTTGCAAGGAGGAATGGGCAAAAATTTCAGTCTCTCGATGTGCAAAACTGATAGAGACATACCCCAAGCGACTTACAGCTGTAATCGCAGCAAAAGGTGGCGCTACAAAGTATTAACTTAAGGGGGCTGAATAATTTTGCACGCCCAATTTTTCAGTTTTTTATTTGTTAAAAAAGTTTGAAATATCCAATAAATTTCGTTCCACTTCATGATTGTGTCCCACTTGTTGTTGATTCTTCACAAAAAATTACAGTTTCATATCTTTATGTTTGAACCCTGAAATGTGGCAAAAGGTCGCAAAGTTCAAGGGGGCCGAATACTTTCGCAAGGCACTGTATATAGGCGGATGTGACAAGGCTGGCTGAGTGATGATGTCAGACCCAGGAAAGGAAACACACACAGGACGGTGAAATGATGAAGGTGCTTGCTTGCGCCGGTTTATTTCAAATAAAAAGTTTGAACAAAACAGAAAACACAGACTGAACAAACAAAATGGCACGTTGGCCAAAGTAAATAGACAAACAAAGTGGACGTACAAACAAACAAGTACCGCGCTAGTGCTTCCAGCACGCAATAGCAATTGTTATTTCTAGATTTTAAATCGCCTAACTCCACCCTTTCTTAACTTACCAAACACACAACCCCAAGTGAGTAAAACGTGCATCTATATATACTGTTGTGCCGGGATTCAATTACTAATTAATTATTCACTTGAATCCCAGCACTTGAATTAATTATGTGCAACCTCGTGCTCACATATTAAATACTTTAAATGCACGTGAAATGAGTGCAATCCCCGTGCCTAAATACAATTATACATTTTAAATACTCGTGCTCATTACCCGCATTATATCCCGTCTACCAACTACAATACACCAACATTAACACACGCAACATACAACATAAAACACAAAAATACACACAGGGGCGGGGCACATTGCCACAGCGGACCAGAATGATTCCAGATCTGCTTTGTTAATGAATTCAGTTGTCAACAACGACGATGCCTGCAAATATATTATAAGTTCTAGTTGCTAGTTGATAGGAGCCAAGAGAAGTCGAAAAAAAGGGCGTATCTCATGAATACTGATAGCCCCGACACCACATAAATAACATGGACATAAACAAACAAGATAGCTGCTTCCGCATCCAGAGCTCAAAGAATATCACAGACATTTGCAGAGCTTTTTTTTAGATGTTATAATAATAAAATAACAACTTGGATCACTTTATTGAGGAGTTTGGTGATAAAACGAATGATCAAGAGATGATTTATCGGTATGTACTATTAGATATTTGAAAAATATAGCGAACAAGGGATGGGTCGAGACTGGAGATGCAGTACTGAGTGTCCTGTTGATATGCAGTGCCTTTTAAACCTGTTTTACTGTGAAAAAATACTTTTAAACAGCGCATGTGAAAATAAATTGGACCTGACGTGCCTGAGACGCGCTGAATAAATGGACCGCAAAGGGGTAAACCTCAGATTAGTAAGATTGAGGCGTTAAAAACATGGCCAATACTTCAATATAAGAAGCAGATCAGGGCATTCTTAGGCTTGGCTAGTTATTACCGCCGGTTTGTACCCGAGTTCCCGGCAATAACACCCCCACTCTCCGATTTAACTAAAGTCAGCTCCCAACAAAGTGGTGTGGTCAGAGAGTGCAGACAAAGCCTTTTAATGGAATGGCAGAGATCTTATGTAATGATCCTGTACTCAGAGTACCCGAGTTTAATAAACGTTTTATATTTCAGACAGATGCATCTGAAGTAAGCGTGGGGGCTGTCCTTTCCCAGATATTTGATGGTGGAGAATACCCAGTAATGTATCTCAGCCGCAAGCTATTACCATGAGAGTCTAGATACGTGGTGGAAAAGGAGTCTTTAGCGGTGAAGTGGGCTGTGGAAACTTCAAAATACTATCTACTGGGTCGAGAATTCACTCTGGTCACAGATCACTCTCTGTTAAAGTGGATTAAGGAAAATAATGAAAAGGACACAAAATTGACCAGGTGGTTCTTGGCCCTGCAACAGTATAAGTTTAAGAAAAAACATCGAAGTGGCTCAAAGAATGCTAATGCAGATGGGCTTTCGAGAGTAAATTGCTGGGGTAAAAAGGCCGCTCGACCTGGTAGGCCTGAGCTGGGAAGGAATGTGGTACTACTCTTACTTTAGATTGAGACAGGTGATGTATTTGCACACCTTGACTTGGTTGAAATAAAGCTCAGTTTGGTTCCTGGTTCCAGGGCCCCTATTCTAGCCTGGCCCTTATCTCTTCTTCACTGCCACAGCTGGCAATTTGTATAAACGCTTCCTTCCAAATGATTAGCTCAGCGATGGCAGCACGGCACTTCTGTAACCTGTCAGTCAGCAATTTGTCTCATTTCTCATCAGTGGTGGCACTGGGATTTACTGGTCCCTGGTGCAAGACTGTGAAGCAGCACAACCTAAAGAAAACTTTTTGAAAATAAATATATCAGCAGCAAAATTTGAATCGGTCAAAAAAATGTTTTTTTAATTTTTTTTATTTCCCAACAAAACATATCCTAACATTATTTTAAGATGATGCTGAACAAGACAGTAATCAATCAAGTGACAGTATATCCAAACATTTTAATAAATCAATTGTGTAACAAGATGAATCAATTTGATTAATCACTCGATTTAGTGTATATTGAAACATATTATTAGCTTCAAATTAGTCACAAAATGTATTAATCATAGGCATCAATTGGATTTTTAAATTAATGTTATCAAGTACAAATGTTAGTATGAAACTTTCTATTAAAAAACCGTCTGCATCTCTAAACTTAGCCCATAGTACAAATGCATTAAATATAACTAATAAGCGAAAACATCCCAAAAGCATGTAATTTTTTAAAATACTGAATAGTTGCCATCTCTTGGTTAACATCACATCTGCCAGCAGAACAATCACATGACCTTAACACTGACCTATTGCCAGAGCTCTCGTTCTGCGTCCCGCCTCCAGATAGACAATCTGTCAGCTCTGATTTGCGAATTTGTGTTTTGATTAACAGTCCGCCAATACTACCTAGCTACGGTTTCTTATTCTAATCCCAGTAGATTAGATGGTGCCTATATATTTTTTAGGTTTAGTCATTAAAGTGGGCTCAGAAAAAAAAAAAAGAAATGGACTCAAGACTGGGTCCCCCCCAAAGGCTGACTAATTAATTACATTTTGAATGCCCTTAAAGGAGTGAATTTATTAATATAAGTATACTATTATTTACCTCAAACATTTTTTAGGGGAATGTAGACAGCGGGTGAAAAATCTTCCTAACAATGTAAAAATGATCAAAAAAGAATTATTACATTAACATAGCGCTTAAAGACTGCAGATGAATGACAGGACAGGTGTGCCTGAAGCTTATCATACAGGTGCAGCCCCTTTGTGTTTCAGTTCTGATGTGATGACTGGTTTTGTTATTGAATTCTGTTCGGACTGAAACCACCAGAACTGACTGGTTCACTGGTTTGCCTCCCAGATGGAATTCAGTAATGTTCCAAAGGTGAGCACAGCCCATTTTCACCATTCAGTTTTGCAAGGAATCAAATTCTTATTGCAAATCTCAATGCAATTCCTGCTTCAAGTTAACACACGGACACGTCACACAGATTAGTCCAGTTCTTATTACAGGGTTGCGCTTTCTGTCCACAGCAATACAATCTACGACTCAGTTGTCTCAGAAGTGAACTCTCTGAGTCCATCAAGCGCTATGGGGACCTGCAGAAGGTAAGCACATATCTATCTATCCATCTATCAGTCTATATGTCTATAGACACACACACAGTCACCAACATATACAGACACACTGAAAAACAGAATCTACAATCTCTCCATGCACTCAGTCACGCACACACACACACCACATATGCACACAGACAATACACATTCAAACTTAATTTGATTTGATCAAGGGTAAATGTAGCAAAATAATGGCACTTAATTAGGTCTATTCATCTATGAAGAATAGACATGCTACAAACCAGGGAAAAGGCCATTAGACCCCCAAATTATAGGCTTTTTTGGTTGATTACAGCTCAACATTCTTACTCTCTTTCCACACCCAACCTCCTCTATTCCATCTTCTTTCCAGAAGCACACCCCGTTCTCTTGAACGCTCACTACTGGTCACTCACCATTGCATCAGTCTGTCTGTTTCATCATTCTAGAATGCATCGATCAAGTTCATCCCAAGCATGTTCAATTGGATTGATATACAGTTAAGCAAGCTAAAAAAACAAACCAATATGATGCAAAAAAGCTTCAAATTATTTTTTTCATGTAATAAATGAAGTACATGCATTGAAGCATGAAGATAAGTGTATTGAAGGGATTGAAGATAAATACCACATTCTTCCACTTTCACTCAATTGGAAGGCATTTCTCCACCCTAGAAATTACATTAATTGAATTAGGTCAGTTGCTGTATATCTGTATGTTGCTGGATATTAAACTTACATGAGGAACACCTATAGAACTTGTGTAAATGGGAAGTTACTGTATGATGGTGACTCATATTACATGGCTGTCAGAATGGGATTGTTTTACTCCTTTCAATTACTGCAAATGATAAAACAAGGTTTTTTGTAGATTCTTGACGTCTGCTACAGTGTGTATTGTGTTCTTGTGGTACATTAAGTTGAGACGTGCACTGTATCAAATTAGTGTTGTTATTGAATAGTTAGACTTAAGACAGAGAGTAGGAGACGTTGCACAGAGAGTGGTAAGGGTATGATGTTGAATCATTGGGATCCTTTAAGACCTGTTGAATTTATTTTATAACTTGTTCTATTCTTTGGAAACTATGTTGTGTTTCTGAAAGGGTAATCCACCCATTAATTGCATACGTAATCAAACTGTTCCTTTAAATAGCGCGCTTGTCTACGCATCTGTAGTGTGTTAGGTATACAATTTACTTATAATTAAATAAGTCTCTACTCAGCCCACCGAGGGACGTCAAAAAGTAAGAAACGAGATATATACGTGTCAGAAATATAAAACAAGATTTTATTTCAGAATAAAAAGGGTGCACAACTAATCTAATATTACAGAAAGGAAAGGCGATTGGTTAGAGATCTTCATGAATAGTATACAGTTAATTGATTTCTATGATCAATGAGATTACAAAGACCGCAACATTATTAGCATACATGGCTAATATATGAACATTAATTATGGCTAATCACACAAAGTGTATACTTTGCATTAGTATTTTCAATACTCGTTTCTCTGTGTTATCAATCATATTTCATATCAAAATGCACAAGAATTAATTCAACTTTCCATTCAGAATGGAATCCAACATTCCAATAACTAACTTATCAAAATTAGTTTTACTGTGTTAATTTAGTTTAGACGTGATCTACCAAACTGACAATATGTTATCAACTTATTCTATATTCAAATTAACTCAGGAATGGGACAAGGATCAAATTATCTGCATTTATTAGGCAACTCCTTTGATTTACACATTTCAACAAACAAAATACATTTCTTGCACACTCCAAAACAGGAAATTATATTCTATTCCTAGAAAAATTTATCCACTAACTTGACAGCATTAGTTACAGTTCATTTCTCGAGTCATAAAATGTTTTATATTTGATATGTTGAATACGTATTGATTTTTCAACAAAGAAGTCAATCTTCTTCAGGTGATGAGAACACTGCTGTTTCTCCTATCTCTCTCTCCACTGAAGGAAAAGACGGTACTTTGCTTGTTGTAGGCATTCCATTTTGTCGGCTCTCAGCAAACAATAGTTCTTTTCAAAGGGAGGTAGCTCTTGATTTTCAAGTCTTGCAACATTATCTTTTGGCTTGTTGGAGAGTTTCCAACTGGAATGGGTTCCAGGATCGAACGTAAGTCTCAGTTCAAAGAATGTGTTTCAATTGAAAAGTTATGTAGGTTGTAAGAGTGTTCTCGTTGCAATTCTTTGGTATCGCTATGGGAACTTCCAGATGCACAGCTGCTGACTACTTTGCTTCAGTTCATTTCGTGGTTAATTTCAAGCAGTGGAATAAAACAAAGACCCATTTTTCAATCTTTGTTATGTCCTGTTTCCTGGTTCAATCTCTCACAGGGCAGAGAGCAGGGTCTTCTTCAGAGCTGATTTCAACCTTCTCAGGACATGATTTTAGACATGATTTTAGACGCATTTCAGAACCATTTCTGTCCCATTTTCTGACCATCTTCTGACTGCTTGTTCCAGTCTTTTGAATTAAACCCTGATCCGTTTTGATTGGATCGTTGAATTCATGGGAGGTGTTTATAGTCACACAACGTACCTAAACACTGGTCAGTTCGTCTCTAGCAACTCCTTGGCCTTGCCCACAGCTCATGATTGACAGTTCGCTTAAAGTTCCTTTGTCTTGTCAAGCGTGATTGACGCTCTTCCGCCCCTCTCCGCATTCTAGAGGGGGAAAGAAAACTGGTTGTTGTCAATGTCTAGAACTGCCTGTTTGAGATCTCAGTTTACGCAAAGGAATTTTTACGACTCCGCTTCACAAAGCTACATTTGTCTAACTTTGACCAAGAGATGGGGGGAAGAAAGAAAACCTTAATTTGCAACTTTCTCAAACAAGTTTAAACAGTGCATATTAATATCCAGCAATAACCTGATTTGACTGCACTGTCCGCTACACCGCCTTGTCATTTCTTTGTTTGGTTTCATATCTCTGCAGGTCATGTCGGTGGTGTCTCTTACCTTCGCATTATGATTTTGACTCCACTTGTAGACATAGGGCATGACATCCATTTTCAAGCGCTGCAATTTCATTCTGCTGCATTCCTTCATTCTACAGTTTCGGTAGACCACTGATTATCAGTCCAGTCAATGTTGCTGACTGTCCTCATTCCAATGAACTCCATGCTAAAATTCACGAAGGTAGGAACGTAAATATAGTCATTTTGTTACTACTTCCTCGAAATCTATGACACTGAGTTCTGGACAGCGACACCTTGCTTGTGCAAAGAAGTTACTTTTCCGGAATTAGAATTATATATATATATATATATATATATATATATATATATATATATTGTAGCGGTTTCAGGGGTTGTGTTGTGGATGGACGTTATGTGCCTGCAAGGTTTCTTTGTTTTTTGGCTGCCAGGACCACGGACAGCAATGTGAAGTATTCCACAGAGGCAGGACCACGGACAGCTCAGTGGAAACTTCTAGACTGCAGCAGAACAGCCACACCTGTCTCCAGTTGTAATCAGAGCCAAACTGCAGACAGGTGATACTAATCAGTTGCTCTATTTAACCGCGCCCTGGATTTCTTTCTTTGTCTTTTTGATCCAGTCAGGTGAAAGAGTGGGAGGTATTTGGAGAGAGAGCGTGTACTGTGGAGAAGGAGGTTTTACAGAGAGGTAAATAAAATTACAACAAGGATTGAACACTCAACGACCAACTAGGACTGGACTGGAGAACCCGAACGGCACTTGGACCCACCTTCTGTATGAAAACGAACCTCGGTAACAAACCCCGGCCTGAAAAGACAATGCTTGAAGGACCTCCCCCTGGTGGCGGATTATTTACTTTGTTTGTTTTGATTTTTATTTATCAAGAACGCTGCCAAAGCCTGGAAATAATAAACAGGTTTTAACCTTTACTTGGACTTGTGTTGTGTGGCTTTATGTGTAAACCCCGCCTTACAAAGAACCCACCCCAGAAAACGCTACATTGGTGGAGAATGCGGGCAAGGCAGTGAGGTGACATACAAAAAAAAAAAATATATATATATTTTTGGTAGTTTTTGGTTGTTTTAAGGGCAGACAACCATGGAAGATCTGTTGAGGCAATTAGTCACTTCCAATAACATGCAACAAGAAGCAAATCGCCAGCAAGCGGAAACCAATCGCTTGTTATTGGAGGAACAAAGGAAAGCCAACTACAGATGAATAGGGACATGCAAGAATTAACTGCTGAAATCACTGCGGTGAAAATTGCTCATCAGACTGCTGGTCTACCCATCGTGGCTACTCGGTATCTGCAGAAAATGACGCCGGATAATGACGTTGAGGCTTTCCTAAAGACATTTGAGCGCACTGCAGAACGAGAGGTATGGCCAAAGATAAAGTGGGTGGGATACTGGCTCCATTTCTTTGTGGGGAAGCACAAAAAGCATGGTCTGATCTGGAGGCAACAGAAGCCAATGACTATGACAAACTGAAGAAAGAAATATTAGCACGATTGGGAGTCACTGTCTCTTTGAGGGCACAGCGATTCCATACTTGGACGTATCAACCCGAGAAGGCCCCCAGGTCACAGATGTTTGACCTTGTCCACCTAACAAAAAAATGGCTAGAGCCTGCGACCCTCAGTACTGGTGCCATCGTGGAAAGAATAGTGATTGACCACTTCATCCGAGGCTTACCTTACGAGCTAAAGAAGGTTGTCAGCCAGGGTAGTCCCACCACAGCGGACGGAGTGGTGGACCTCGTTGAGAGATGTCGAGCAACTGAAAAACTGCTCAAACCCAGCCTTCTGGACAGAACCACCCATGAAAAGAGAGGCCTCAAAGAAGGAGGAAGGAAAACATCCCAACTTCAGCCACTCCGGGTTTGGAAAAAAAGAAACCAAAGGGCAGATGGGGAACATATGCGCCAGGACCATGTTTCCCCACCTGAAGCAAAGATGAGGAATAGACGGTTTGTTGACACAGACACCCGAGAGTGCTACAGCTGTGGTGAAATAGGACACATCGCATGGAACTGTCCCAAGAAGGAGGAACCTATGCAGGTCGACATTTCCAATCTACACCACTGCCATGTCATTTCTGCCCATGTCCAAGCCCACCGTCACCCACCGCACCTCAGTCGGGTACAAGTACAAGGGAAAGAAGTAGACGCTCTTCTAGACTCCGGGAGCATGGTCTCCCTCATCATGCCTTCACTAATAACCCAGCCGCAGATGACTGCAGCTCCAACCGTGGACATCCAGGCATCCACTGGTTTCTCACCATTTGAGCTATTGTTTTCCCATAGGCCCAGGGGATTGTTAGATGTGACTAAGGAGAACTGGGAGCAACAGCCCAGCCCCCACAACACTGTCATAGAATACGATCAATACGATTCTGTAATGACTTCCGTAAGTTGAATGCAATTTCTGAATTTGATGCTTATCCCATGCCGAGAATAGATGAGATGATAGAAAGACTGGGGGATGCACGATTTATTAGTACACTTGACCTAACCAAGGGGTATTGGCAGGTTCCTCTGACCCCTGCAGCTCGTGAGAAGACTGCATTCTCTACTCCAGATGGCCTGTTCCAATATGTGCGACTGCCCTTTGGACTTCATGGAGCCTCCGCCACGTTTCAAAGGCTGATGGACCGCATTCTGCGCCCACATCAATCCTATGCTGCAGCACATCTGGACGATGTGATAATCCACAGCCACACATGGGAGGAGCACCTAATCCGATTAACAGCGGTCATCGATGCCCTTCGGCAAGCAGGACTCACGGCCAACCCTGCACACTGGGAGTAAGTGAAGCAAAGTATCTGGGCTATTCCATAGGGCGAGGGTTGATCAAACCACAAGAGAAGAAGGTCGCTGCGATCCAGAATTGGCCTCGACCAATAAATAAGAAACAGGTATGTGCTTTCCTGGGAATAACAGGTTATTACAGACTGGTTTTATTTCAAGACCCATGTGTGACCTGACCCGGAATGCCCAACCTGCCATGGTACAGTGGAACTCTGCGGCTGAAGAGGCATTTCAAAACCTCAAAACTGCCTTATGCACGACCCCTGTGTTGTATTCGCCGGATTTCTCGAAGCCTCTGATTGTACAGACAGATGCATCGAACACTGGAATTGGAGCTGTACTCTCGCAGGAAGTTAATGGAGAGGAACATCCTGTGCTGTACATTAGCTGTAAGTTGATTCCCCGTGAAATGAAATATGCAACAGTTGAAAAAGAGTGTTTGGCGATTAAATGGGCTCTGGAGTCCTTGAAATATTATGTTCTGGGCCGCAAGTTTGTATTGATGACAGATCATGCTCCCCTTATCTGGATGAAGCAGAATAAGGACACTAACGCCCGGATCACCCGTTGGTTCCTCAGCCTCCAGCCCTTCCACTATCGGATCATCCACCGTTCTGTCAAAACAAGCTATCAAAACAAGTCCAGGATAATGTTCTGGAGAAGCACCAATCAGGGTTGGGTTATAAAAAAATATCCCAAACTTTGAACATCCCCCGGAGCACCGTTAAATCCATTATTAAAAAATGGAAAGAATATGGCACAAGCGTGACTCTGCCTAGAGAAGGCCGTCCACCAAAACTCAGTGACCAGGTAAGGAAGGCATTAGTCAGAGAAGCAACCAAGAGGACAATGGTAACTCTGAAGGAGCTGGAGATATCCACAGCTGAGATGGGAGAAACCGTCCATGGGACAACTATAACCCAGACGCTCCACAAAGCTGGGCTTTATGGAAGAGTGGCGAGAAGAAAGCCATTGCTGAAAAAAACCCATATCAAATCCTGTTTGGATTTTGCCAAAAGGCATGTCGGAGACACAGCAAACATGTGGAAAAACAAGCCAACACTGCTCATCACCCTGAGAACACCATCCCCACGGTGAAGCATGGTGGTGGCAGCATAATGTTATGGGGATGCTTTTCATCGGCAGGGACTGGGAAACTGGTCAGGATTGAGGGAAAGATGGATGGAGCCAAATACAGGGAAATTCTAGAGGAAAACCTGTTTCAGTCTGCAAGAGACCTGGGACTGGGGCGGAGGTTCGCCTTCCAGCAGGACAATGACCCTAAACACACAGCCAAAGCTACACTGGAGTGGTTTAAAAACAAGAACCTGAATGTCTTAGAATGGCCCAGTCAAAGCCCAGACCTCAATCTGATTGAGAATCTGTGGCAAGACTTGAAAATTGCTGTCCACCAACGGTCCCCATCCAACTTGACAGAGCTTGAGCAATTTTGCCAAGAAGAATGGGCAAAAATTGTAGGATCCAGATGGGCAACGCTAGTAAAGACTCACCCAAAAAGACTCACAGCTGTAATTGCTGCCAAAGGTGTTCTACCAAGTATTGACTCGGGGGTGAATACTTATGCAACCAACAAATGTCTTTTTTTTGGTTTAATTAACTTTTGTGTCACAATAAAAAATATTTGCACCTTCAAAGTGTTAAGTATGTGGTGTAAATCAAATGGTAAAAATCCCAATTAAATCCATTTTAATTCCAGGTTTGTAACACTACAAAATGTGGAAAAGTCCAAGGGGGGTGAATACTTATGCAAGGCACTGTATATATATATATATATATATATATATATATATATATATATATATATATATATATATACACACATAGGGGCAGGACACTCCACCATAGGGTCCAATACTTTGGCTAGATCTGCAACTTAATTGATATCCATATATGTTTCTCTGATCTGAAAAAAGTTAAATAACAATACTCAGTTAATTATCTTAAAAAAAGAAAGTAGGCCTGTAACAGGGCGAGGTGCCCTATACATCGAATTGTTTATTTATTTTTAGAACAGGATCTCCCCCTCCGCCCTTGTGCAGATTATTGTTCTGTGTTTGTTTATATTATGATTTATTTATGACGGCGTAGCCGTATTTTGTTTTGTTATTGTATTTATTTAGTAGCGTGGATGGGTAGCCCCGTCCACAGTAATTAGAAAACCTCATGCAGAAGGTGGCCATCTCCCGAATTAATTAAGTGATCAATTTGTTGCTAAATTGGGAGATGGTCACCTGCATAAAAGCCTGCAGCTCGCTGCACTCAGGGTGAGTGTTAGAGTGGAGAGAGCGAACAAGGAGCGAGAGAAAATGAAACTACAAGAAAACGAAAAAACTATATAGGAACAGTATGCAGTTTGTATTATTTTGTGTTTGAGATTTGTTTTGTTTAAACCTTTTATTTTTCTCTGTGAGCAAGTGTTTTGTGTTCAAACCTTTTATTTATTTTTTGTACTTAAATAAAACGGCGCCGCCTTTAACTGCAGTACTTGCCTGGTGTCAGTGTTTTTTCAGTTCCTGCTTCCGGCCTGACGTCAGACGACTCAGCCACCCTGTCACAAGGCCTAATTACAAAGAGGATATTTCAATGTCACAATTGTTCCTGCAGGATGGATGACTTGTCCAATTTCTTGTGGCAAAGGAAAGTTCCTGAGGACATCACTGAAAAACTAGAACAGGAGAAGGTAGTTAGCATAGGGTAGAAGTTGCATCATACTGGCCAATTGTTTTTCTCCACAACTACTTATATTTAAAAATACTGTAAATTACATTAAATATAATTTTACAATCTTTAGATCATGGTGATTATCTGGAGAGAAAGAATTCACATGTATATCGAGAGCTTGGAATTAACGGGTTATAGCTGACGAATTCATAAAAATTGATTGTTGTAAGAGGGTTCTATCTGAAGTCTTTGTGCTATACATGTACAATACAGCTCCTTAAATCATTAGGTACAACTCATGTTGTAAAAAGTTCTAACTGTAGTGGAAAAATAAGCTGACAAATGGTTTCTGATTCAATAACACTTTATATAAAATTATACCTCCAATACAATCATATAAGCATGAGTTACAAACTGACTTCGGACCAGGCCTCAATACAGCTCAGAGCATATATTTGTATCGGAAAACATATTGATATTTATAACTTCTTAAGCAACTGGTGATTCCACTCCTATTTGTCTTACTTCTGTCCAATGATAGGGGTTTCCACTCTCACTGCACGCTCCCTCTGCGGGAGAAGGGGGGTGTTGCGCTCTGTCCATAATGCGTTGCATGCCACGTTGTACATGGCGGGGTGCATCCATCTTGTCTTTCAGTTCCCCTCCCCCATCTCACACTATCTCTGCTAATCTCCTGCCTTTTTTGCATTTAATTCAGACACCCACCTGTGACTTTCAGTGGTGTTAGGCTATGCAAAACTGCACGTAGCTATTTTTTGCTGATGGGAAATTAAAGAACTCGAAACTTACACAATACTGTATAGAAACTCAATCTAAAAGCATATTAAAGCAACTGAATTAGTAAAAACATTAAAAAACTTAACTATAAAAGCACATTGAAACACAATCTAAACATAATGAAAAACGTATTAATCAATAATCAGTTACATGATTAAGCAGAAAGTCATTACAACAGTCCAACCTTGTTGTGCTAATTGTACAACTACAATAAAATACAAATACATTATTATGCTATTAGTTATTCCTGGGCTTAATAATGCTATTGAGCAAAATTATGCTTTGTAATGAGTCAGAAACTGTTGTATCCAAGAATTAATGAGGTCGCTATGGCATTCTTAATAACATATTGCTTGCTGGATTTTCTCCCCCTGTTGCTGCCTCACACCATTGGTCACCCTTGAAAATCAGGATCAGGATTCTCACTTGCTATGCAATCTGAGCTCCACTAATCCTTTCATTGAAAGTGGGCTACTGCTCCACTGAGTTGCGCATCACTACATGCTTTTTGCAATCAGATTTCCACCGACCCATTATTGACCCTGGATCTCTCGCTTGTTCTTGGCTTGGGGGGGGGGGGGGGTGGGGGGATTCCTTGGCATACCACATGTGTATTAGTTTCATAACAGCATGCTTTGTGCATCATACCACTATCCTTTCTTTGTAATTCATAATTGTAACCATTGTCTGATATCGGTCTGTGGCTTGCAATGCTGATCAAACATAACAGTAAGATTAGTAAGATTAAACATAACAGAGTCTATTCATCAATGCCTGTCGAAATGAGAAAACAGGAGCACATGATCGGATTTCGTCCATAGCCACCTAAAGCAGTTGCTTTTCATAAGAGATAATTCAGATGTGTCGTTAAGCCCCAACGATTTTCGTCAATGAAGGCACGTTTTTAACGAATTGAGAGAAAGGTTAATGATTACCTCATTAGCATAAAGTTTTAATCGGCCCTGACTGTCAATCTGCTAGTCATAATAGTGAACGACAGCAAAATGCTGTCAATAACTAGAAGTTATTGAACGCTTTCTAAGTCAAGTCTAAACTAACAACAGCCTCGGCAGACTATTTATTTAAAGACATATTCTATTACTACACTTGCTGTGTTATACAGTTTGACATACCCGTGATTAACACTGCCTATTTAAGAAATTATTATTTATTTGCCATGATCCGCGGCTGACAGTGGTCCTTTTCTTTTTATTTCTTTTACCTGTGTTCACAGTAAACAGTTTGGACAAATACTGCCTGTGTGAACCTGTTTATTTTCATGGAGCATTACAATATACAGTATACCAGTGCTGCTGATGCAGGCGGTGGGAAATTTGAGCTTGCTTGGTATTGCAATTTTTATTTTTTTTCGCACACCACAAAAAGATCAATTTTGTGTACAGTGTGCAATACGGCGTGAAACTTTCACTGATTCATAAACATAAACTCGCCCTTGATTGATTGCCTGCTTTAAGTTGGGTTTATTAATAATAATAATAATAATAATAATAATAATAATAATAATAATAATAATAATAATTTTTCAAACGTCCTCCTACAGTGCTTTTTGGTTATTTATTTATTTTTTTTGGTCCTGCAGTTAATGGAAATCTTATGTGTGTGTATGGAGATGTATTTACCAGCATTGCCAAACAAAACGAAAATACAAAGTATTTATTTAAAAAAATACTTTTTCTAAATTATGACATGTCCTGAATATTTGGCAGATGTGATATGGGCATCGGAATCAGGTTTTGCAAACTGCCCGTGACTGACAGCTGCAGACTCCGGTTTCGGTAGTACTGTCAGTGTATTCCGTTTTTCTTTTTGCAACAGCTATCGACGGCAACCAGGGAACATTAATAATGCTGATAATATCATCAAAAAGATGCAGATTTTCGTTCTTGAACGACTGTGTACTCATTCATAAAATGCTTTGCAGCAGTCGCCCGTATTCTCAGATCATTTTATGAATAGCAATATGGGCGACTTTCGTTAGTTTTAAACTAAATTTGTTTTATTACTACAGTCGGCAAGTACTTTTATGAGCCCAACATGTGTTAATACCATATTTACATTATTCAAAACAGTTTTACACTCTGGACAAATAATGATGTCTTCCTCCTGTAGGGGGTGCATTTTTGGGCACTCCCTTGGTTGGTCATTTTTGCAGGAGGTCAGTGTTATATTTTGAATTGATTTCCAAATACAATTTTGACTGCTCAAGTTACTCCTCTACATAAAATGTTTCATTATATTACAAGAGATAGGTGTCATCCAACCATTCTTTTGGTGGCTGGCATTGTCCCCATTGACCTTGTCAGTTACTGTGTATGGACTGTGCCATTTTGGGGTGAGGGGTCTTTTTGGTACAAATACCCTGGTCATTATACTATTTCCTATGTTAATTTCAGGTTCTTTAATTGCATATTTGCAGTCATTTTTAGCTTGTATCAATTTTTGTTGAATACCAGCTTCGATTTTGAGCTGTGCTAATCTGTTCTGCACCTGTGTTAATGTAGCAGGACGGTAGAAAGCCCTGCTGTTTAAATGTAGTATTTGTTTATTTTTAGAACAGTGTTTCCCCCTCCGCCCCTGTGCAGTTTATTATTTTGTATTTGTGGTTTATTATTATTATGATTATTGTTATGATTTATTATTGTATTCATATGACGGCGAAGCACCATCGGTATTGTTTTTGTATTTATGTATTGTATTTAAATGACGGCGAGAGCTATGCGCCGTAGGTTTTGTTATTTTGTTATCTATGTATAAATATAGCGCCGTAGCCGCATTGGGTGTTTTTATCATTGTTTTGTTTAGTAGTGTGGATGAAATTAAAAACCTTGTGCAGAAGGTGGCCATCTCCCGAATTAATTAAGTGATTAACTCGCTGCACTCGAGGGGTGTGTGTTAGGAGCGAGAGAAAAACAAAACTAAAAATTAAATACAGGATCAGTGAAGGCTACTGCCCAGCCTGACCGGTATTGTTTATACTTTATGTTCGAGATTTGTTTTGTTTACCTTTTTTATTTCGCTCTGTGAGCAAGTCTTTTTTGTTAAAACCTTTTATTTATTTTTGTATTATTTCAAATAAAACGGCGCCGCCGCGTCTTTTGTTTTCAACTGCAGTATTTGGTATCAGTTTGTTTTTAGTTCCTGCTTCTGACCTGACGTCACTGCTCAGCCAGCCTGTCACAGTCAAGTACTTAATTTGGTTTTGTTTTATTTGAGCGTCTACCAGGTCAATTGCATTAGGATCTATTGGTAGCCTCATTATTCTTCCTGTCATCATTTCATGTGGGCTGATCTCTGTTGTTGTGGAGGGTGTGGCCCGTATTTTGGCCAAAATTATTGGAATGGTTTGAAGCCAATTATTTCCTTTTTGTAGCGTTATTTTTGTCATGCTTTCTTTGATTGTGCGGTTCATGCGTTCGACCATCCCAGAGCTCGACGGATGGTAGGAGACATGTCATTTTTGTTTTATGTTTAGCATTTTGCACAATGCTTTAAATACTTTTATGGTAAGTGCGGTCCCTGGTAGAAATTGATCTCTAGGAGCGCCCCCCATATGGGTATCAATTTTTCGCATAGGATACATGCCACTATCAGTGCAGTGTTGTTTCTGGTTGGAAAGATTTCAGGTCATTTTGTAAATTGGTCCAGTATCACAAGACCGTATTGTAATCCTCCTTTGTCCATTGGTAAAGGTCCAATGAAGTCAATTTGTAATCTTGCCCAAGGCCACAAGGGGGTGCTAGTCTAGATAGGTGGACTTTGACTGGGCAGCCAGAGTTAACTTGAGCACAAATCAAACAACGCTTACAGACATTCACCATGCTAGTATGCATGTTAGGCCACCAGAAGTGGTGGTGCAGCAGAGCCAAAGTAGCTTTAATCCCCTGTAACCAGGCAGGGAGGGAGGGAGTTAAAATCCTCCCTGCCAAAAACACGTGCAAACATGTATTTATTGGGTTTTGTGTTAATTATCACCCGCACCTGATAATTATTGTAAATTAGTGCCAGGTGCGGGAAGACTCCAGGAGTTGAAGGCAGGAGATGGGGCTTCCAGAACCGGAGCCCACTGAATTAGACTTGCTGCTCCAGAACTGGAAACCCATTAAGGTCCCGCTGTCTACAGTGCCAGAGCAGGTGGAGCCGTCGCCTGCAGAGGATCAGGATGGGCTGCCGCCAGTGATAGAACAGGAGCTGTCACTGGGAAAGGAGCCGTTACCTGAGGGGAAGCAGGGAGAGCCATCAGCGGAGGAATTGGTGAGGCAACCACCACCACAGCCCCGACCACCACCCCTGCAAGCCAGTCCAGCCCTGCCGAGTGTGGCCCCTAGTCCTGGCATCATGGACACCTTGCCAGAATGCCCGGAATGTGAGAGGGTTTTGCAGTGAGGGTGGAACCACCCAAGTGTACCTTCCGGTGTCCATAGCTCCTTTTGTGCTGCTTTGAGGTCAGGTGGCATGGCTGTATTTGTGTCAAGCACTGCTACCAGTGTTTTCCACGGAGATCCGGTGAGTGCACCTTGTTTTGCAGCCTTATCAACTGTCTGATTGTGTTGTTCATGTATGGTGGGGTTAGAGGTTTGATGGGCTTTGACTTTAATGACCGAAAGTTCAGAGCGTGTCTGACAAGTCCCATATTGTTTGGATCAGCGTATGGTGTTTGGGCTCAACTGATGATGTCACAAACCTCGTCGGGCCCATTGTGCAATGTAATCATGTACTGTGCCGAATTAGTGTCTGGCTGGTAAGCCGCAAAGCCTGTTTTGAAATGCCCATCCAGCCAATACCTAGATCCATTAATGTACCAGACAAGATATCTGGTCAGACATGATATCTGGTTCGTCAGGTTGATATGTGCATTCATGTGGCTCCCCATCAGTGAGGAGCATGTCCGCAATCATGAGCTTATCATCTTTAAGTGTGTCCATATTGCGGTGCATATGTTCGCTACCCAGCGGCCTAGTCGTTGAGCAGATAAAACATTGATTATTAGGGACCTGTGAGATGACAGCTGCCATCAATTGGTGAAAGATACAGGAACTTGTGAAAACCTTGTAGAAGTTGGGTCCACGTATACTGGACCCCTTGTATCATAAATGTAAACTTCCATTATGATTCTTGGGCTAGTTGCAAGCTCCAGAACCCGTTGCTGACATCTAGTGTCGAAAAGACGCACGCGGAGTGGATACTACTCGTGTGGGTATGGATGAATTTAGTCTTTGGTAATCGATAGTTATCCTCCATATACCATCAGCCTTGGGCATTGGCCATATTGGGGAGTTTGTAATAGAATTACAAAGTCTTGCAATACCCTGAACCGCTTGTTGTTGTATTATAACGGCCGCAATCATTCTTGTGTGTTGCCCATATGTTTACATATTGCATACATAAGGCCTGTAAAGGGTCGGGTTCAGTGTGGGAAGTGATATCATATGAGTTGTTTACAACTGAGATACTCATGCATCACTGTTGGGGGAGCCGCCATCTCTCTATTAGACTACCTTCTGTGTCAGATGTGATGCCATTTACAGTGTCTATTACTATTCCAAATTTGGGAATAATGTCCATACCTAAGATACTGCCTTCCTGAGTACATAGTACCCACAGGGGGAGTTTCTTGGTAGCTTGGCCTATTGTAATTGACAAGGGAATGGTTTTGTATGCAGTGAGGGGTTCTTTGGGCTGTCCCTTCTGGAAATACTGTTGATGAGGCCCGTTCCCCTCAGCTCTGCCCCCTGTTGCCCCAGTCTCGTATTTCGTGTCTGTTCCTTTTGCAGTTTTTTCATGTCAGATTATTGTTCAATCCCTTTTCTATCCTTGCCTTGCCCTTTCCACTGATACACTGCAGCTATTTTACACTTATCTTTTTTACTTTTCTTTTCAAACACCTTTAACTCTTAGTGGTCCATTTATTCAGCGCATCTTAGGTGCGTCAGGTCCAATTTATTTTCACACGCGCTGTTTAAAAGTATTTTTTTCAGTAAAACAGGTTTAAAAGGCACTGCATATCAACAGGACCCTCAGTACTGCATCTCCAGCCCCGCCCCACCCCTTGTTCGCTGTATTTTTCACATAACTCTTCATAGTCGTGCATACTGATAAATCATCTCCTGATCACTTGTTTTATTATCAAACTCAATAATGTGATCTAAGTCATTATTTTATTACTGTAACATCTCAAAAAGCTCTGCAAATGTCCATGATATTTGTTGAGTGCTGGATGCGGAAGCAGCTATCTTGTTTGTTTATGGCCATGTTATCTCTGTGGTGCTGGGGCTATGTGTATTGCTCAGATCCGCCCCTTTTTTTCCCGCTTTTCTCAGCTCCTATCAGTCTCACTTGGTTATTGAATAGTTTTCTCTGCTTTTTTTCGGAGAAAAAACGACTAGAGACCTGTCCTTTACTTCTTTTTGATGATGTCGGATAGGGTCCGACATCGGATCGGAAAGGGAAAATTGTAATGTCGGACCTGGTCCGACATAGGATCACAAAGGGTTAAAAGGCACTGCATATCAACACTGCATCTCCAGCCCTGCCCCACCCCTTGTTCGCTGTATTTTTCTCATACCTCTTCATAGTTGTGCATACTGATAAATCATCTCCTGATCACTCGTTTTATCACCAAACTCCTCAATAATGCAATCCAAGTCATTATTTTATTACTATAACATCTCAAAAAGCTCTGCAGTTGTCTGTGATATTCTTTGAGCACTGGATGCAGAAGCAGCTATCTTGTTTGTTTATGGCCGTGTTATCTCTGTGGATTGCTCAGATCCGCCACTTTTTGTTTTCCGGCTTCTTTTGGTCTCACCCGGCCATTGGTTTTCTCGGCGTTTTCCGGAGAAAAAATGACTAGAGACCTGTGCTTTACGCCTTTTTGATGTAAAGCACATGGAAAGGGACAATTGTAATGTCGGACCTATGCTTGTAATGTCGGACCTATGCTTTCTCCCCATTTCAGAATTTCCACATATGTGCGTTCTGTCGGTCCCCCATACATTAGGGCTTTTTGTAAATGGGGGCCCGCTCCGTCTAGTGTCAAGTGTACAAACACTGGGTCATCCCTTCCAGCAAAATTGTCGCTGCTATATGCTTTATACAAGTTCCACTTTTTGTCTAGGTAGCGAATGGTTATCTAGCCCCATGTTGTCTTTTAGGGCTTCCTGAATAGGCTTATATTTCTCGTTCTCATTATCCCCCTCCTCTTTTATGATTCCTCCGTCTTTGAACTCGGGGGCAAGTTTGACTTGTACTTGTGGTGGGAGGATGGACATTAATATCTGCCATACGTCTCTTCCTTCTAATCGATATGTGGTGACGTGTGCATCTAATTTTTGCCACCAGGGGTCTACAGACCCGTCTTCTGGGAGGCTGCATAGTACTTTAACATGATCCTGTACTTTGCCTACTTTGGTCTACTTTCAGTTACTGTTCGGAATTGTGGGTTGTCGCCACGCTTCATTAAAGCTTGTTTATCTTATAACACTGCTACGTGAGCTCCGTTTCTATATTTATCAAATTGGGTTACATGACATAACAGCGAGTCCACAACCACGCTGACATCACCGCGAAGGACATTACAGCGCGGACCATAACAGCGACTGCACATAACAGTGGTACGACATTATTGCGCCGAACTACAATTCCCATAAGACTGCAAAGTTTAAAAAAGCGTCACTTAACAGGAACTTGGACACACGACGTAGTCAGAGCGGGGTTCTTGCAGAAGACTATAGTTTTTTTTCCCACTGTTCCCATGGAGCTCCATCATAACTAGATTGGTAAATATGTTAAGTAAAACCTCCATGCAATAAAAGCGTGTTTCTACGAGCATTGTTTATGTAGTTGGGCTGCATATCGATGTTTTTGTTTTAAACTTGTTGCAGAATGATATTCAGCACATGTTTTGATTATATACAGTGCCTAGCATAAGTATTCACCCCCCTTGGACTTTTCCACATTTTGTAAATGGATTTAATTGGGATTTTTACCATTTGATTTACACAACATACTTAACACTTTGAAGGTGCAAAATATTTTTTATTGTGACACAGAAGTTAATTAAACAATGGATTTAACAGTGCTCTGGGGGATGTTCAAAGTTTGGGATATTTTTTTATAACCCAACCCTGATTGGTGCTTCTCCAGAACTTTATCCCGGACTTGTTTTGATAGCTCCTTGGTCTTCATGATGCTGTTTGTTTAGATATGCTCTCTAACAAACTATGGGGCCTTCCAGAAACAGGTGTATTTAATCTGTGATCATGTGACACTTTAATTGCACACAGGTGGACTCCATTCAACTAATTATGTGACTTCTGAAGGCAATTGGTTGCACCAGAGCTTATTTAGGGGTGTCACAGCAAAGGGGGTGAATACTTATGCAAGCAAGACTTTTCAGTTTTTTATTTGTAAATAATTTTGAAAAATATGTAGATTTTTTTCCCCACTTCGACATTATGGACTATTTTGTGTAGATCAGTGACAAAAAATAAATCCTAATTAAATCCATTTTAATTCCAGGTTGTAACACTACAAAATGTGGAAAAGTCCAAGGGGGGTGAATACTTATGCAAGGTACTGTATATATATATATATATATATATATATATATATATATATATATATATATATATATATATATATATGTGTGTGTGTGTGTGTGTGTGTGTGTGTGTGGTGTGATTACTCCTCCAAAGGACATCCTGGATTGGGCTAGGACTATATAAAGAAGGATAGGACAGTCAATCCCATGATGCAGTTCAGTACTCAATTACAGGCGCTATTTGTGGAGCCTACTCAGTACTGAATACATTGAGGCGATGTTGTGTTGCAGTGCCAGGATATACCATTATTTTTTTAATAACAATACAAAATATTGTTTATATAAAGTGACTGACTGTTATTTATGCAAATGAATGCTTGCTTATGTCAAGAAATATTTTGCCTGGGCACCTGTGAATAAGTTAAAAGCATTGCGAGTGCACTGTTAAAGTGCTCTACAGGTTCCAGAAATGCTCCGCTGTTTACTAACTCTACCCACTTGTGACATCATTTTCCTATCCTTCTTTATATAATCCTAGTATTACAGTCCTAGTATTGGGGACCAATAGAAGCACATGACGTGTTTGTTTTTTTTTTTTTATGTATATTTTGTATAGATTTTTTTTTTTAAATAAAGAGTTTAACTTTATATGGTTGTCTTTGCTTCTCTGCCCTGTCCTATCCCTAATGAACCCAGTGTTTGCTTTCTAGCATTACGCTTTTATCCAGCGCAAGTTCGCTTTTGTTGTTTGAAATTAAAATGTTGTAGTCAGATAATTCCCCTTTATGTATTTGCTTGGCACATAGTTTTATTATTATTATTATTATTATTATTATTATTATTATTATTATTATTATTATTATTACAGTACTACTGCTAATCAGGGTCTGTATACTATTTCTAATAAAAGGGTATATTAAAAGAACCTTACAAATACATCACAGAGATATTTACATCCGCAAATATTTTTTATTTATTTATTTATTTATTTATTTTTATAAATTTAGTCGTTGCCAATTATTTTTGTTAAATTCCATGACAAACTGCCATTTTATTTGTTATTAATTACAAAACCACTGCCAAAAATGAGTGACATTCCACCGATTTCTTTTAATATATTTGGGGATGAAACTCCACAAAACTGGTACAACACCAACTTTGAGTGAAGACAGCAGTCCATCTGAAAAAAAAAGAAAAATAAGTGCGCCAGCAAGAGTAGATGAAGAACAGCAAAATGACATAGAAGAAAACAAAGATTAAAAAAAAAACACAAAGAAACTACAACATGGGCTGGTTAATATACTTAAATAAAAAAATATGGACATTCATTTTATGGAAATAAGTCCAAAAAATCTCTGCAACATTAAGGGAATTTTATGTCAGTGCAAGAAAATTAACTGGTGACCAATATTCAGTCTCCAGTTTTATAACACTGAGCTGGACTAAATACATATTTTAACAGTAGAAGTTATAACATCTCTGCTGACAGCGAGTTTAAAACCAGCAATAATATATCCCTAACACCACAACCCCCTCACAAAAACATCTTTTGAGATCCAAAAGGATAAAAACGTACTAGAATATGTGTGCCTTGCTGTAACAGGGCGAGGAGCCGTGTACATGTATTTATTTATTTATAGAACAGGGTACCCCTCCGCCCCTGTGCAATGTATTATTTTGTATTTGTTTTGTGATATTATTATTATTGTTATCGTTATTGTTATGATTTATTTATTTATAAAGGATGGCGAAAAGCTGAGTGTGTTGTGGATTTGAATGGATGTTATGTTATATAAAAATACAATGTTTTCTTTGTTATTGTTTGGTTTGGATGTGATCTGGCAGATGCGATATTAGCAGCTTGTATGTGCCAGACATCTCGTGAGAATGTGGATGGTGCCGTTTATTGAATTATTGTTTAAGTGTTTGTAATTATTTTTTTAAAGCCACGGTATATAAGCCTGCAGTTCTCCCTGCTCTGGGTGTGGGTGTACAGAGGAGAGTATGGGAGAGCGAGAGGAGAACGGAGAAAATAAAATAAAAAAAATATACAGGATCAGTGACAGCATTTGCCCAGCCTGACCTGTATTGGCTGTTTTTGTGTTCGAGATTTTGTTTTGTTTAGAACTTTTATTTTTTTGTTAAACCTTTTTATTTATTTTGGTTTGTTATAAATGAATGGCGCCACAACGTCCTTTGCGCCGCAGTATTTTACATGTTTGTTTTTCTTCCTGCATTCTGGCCTGACGTCACCCCTTAGCCATCCTGTCACACTCGCATATGATGAGTTCACAAACTCACCTCAAGATCCGGGAGGGGGCTCCCGAGTGGCGCATCCAGTAAAGGCGCTCCACGTGGAGTGCAGGATGCGCTCGATTCCAGGCTATTCCACAGCCGATCGTGGATGGGAGCTCCCAGGGGACGCGCACAATTGGCCGAGCATCACCCGGGGGGAGGGAGGGTTAGGTCGGCCAGGGTGTCCTCGGCTCACCGCGCACCAGTGACCCCTGTAGTCTGGCCGGGCACCTGCAGGCTTGCCTGTAAGCTGCCCGAGAGCTGCGTTATCCTCTGACGCTGTAGCACTTGGGTGGTTGCATGGTGATTCCACAGTGTGAAAAAAAGCGGTCGGCTGACAGCACACGCTTCGGAGGACAGCGCAGGGGTGGTAGCGGTGAGCTGAGCTTAAAAAATAATTGGCCATTCTAAATTGGGAGAAAATAATGAAAGTAATTGGCAACGACTAAATTTATAATAAAAAAAAAAGATCTGGCTTCAGTCTCCATCGCAGCTGCTCTCCTTACTTCCTTAGTGTCATTTGAAACTCTGCCCATCATCACAGATTGTGCTCAGTCCCCTAGTTTGTAGTGAGATGACACCTTTAATGCAGAAATTCACCATACACGAACATGTGCAATTTATTTTTAATAAGCAAACAATTAATTAAATTAAATTAAATTCTGGACTATATTATACTGCAGATGTTTACACAATAAAAGTCCCTGGTTTTGTCTTAATTTAAAATGTGTTTTAATCATTCTAATTATTTTTCATCCCCCAAATGATAGGTAACTGTGTTATAAGGGGTATAAACCACTTCGGGCCATGCGGTTCTGATAATATACACCACTTCTGGGGTGGCTTATCACCACCCCAGACGTGATATATATCATGGGAACTGCACGGCCCATCGTGGTTGATACACTGTGAATGTCACAGGTGCTCATTTTATTCAGTCAGGGCACTGTATATAGATGGAGAGATTGGCAGCAGTGTGGAGTAGTGATTAGGGCTCAGGGCTCAGGGCTCTGGACTCTTGACCGGAGGGTTGTAGGTTAAATCTCAGATGGGAGGACACTGCTGCTGTACCCTTGAGCAAGGTACTTTACCTAGATTGCTCCAGTAAAAACCCAACTGTATAAATGAGTAATTAAAATTATAAATAATGTTATATCTTGTAACAATTGTTAAGGACATCTGCTAAAAAATACAAAATAATACTAGTTTGCTGTTTATTGAACACTAGTTCCACATAAAAAGCACAAAACCCTAAAAGTACTTTCAAATGCATTGAACTTACAATAATCTGTTTTTACTTTTTTCTTTAGATAGATAGATGCCAGTGTCATTTTGCTGATGACAGATGAACAACTTACAACATACTTCCCCTCCTGTGGTGATCGTTTGGTATTCCTGTCATATTGTAGAAAGAAAGAAAATGATCCTAAAGGACGACAATCAAAGTTCTTTGAGCAATTGAAATCAAAGCTACATAAGAAATGAAGAACTTAAGAAGCAGCAGATACATGCCTTCCAAAAGCATGCAATAATGCTGTGAAGAATTTCATAAAAATAGAAATGGGATGGATGATGTTTGACATAAAAGAAACATTTATACAGGTGAGAACCAGAATAAGGTGGGGAGACAAGAAAAATTGAGGTCCTAAAGGAATGGGAAAAAACAGATTTAGCAGAGGAGGGAATGAGCTCGTTTTTCCCAAGTGGCAGAAATTTTTCAGGAAGAGTTTCTGATTTTGAGGTAGACGAAGATGAAGAAGAAGAACAGCTAAATGACATAGAAGTGTTTTCCATTGCTGTAGTACCTTGGAAAGCGCCTGCATTTCACTTCAGTTATTGGGTGAGTGAGGGCTGGAGTGATGTGCACGAAGTTAAGGCTTGTTTTTTAAAAGCATTATTTTGTTCCTCATAAAGTTGGTTTTGTTGGTTGCCGCATAATTTCGAACATGGCAAGATCTTGCAAATTGTCAGCCACTCCCACCAAATTGCGCTAGTCATACATTATATTTGTGAACAGCGTAAAACGGATTGTGGCACAAAAAAAGAAGTTTAGAATATCGCACATTTTGCGCATTGGCGCATAATGGCCATTTGTGATCGCATAACCCTCTGCGCGGTGCGCAGACCTTTCGAATATCTGGGCCAAGGAAGCATGCATGCTAAAAGAGGTGTTTTATCCGAGGATCTCCTCTGACTCATGGAGAACCCTCCTCTACGAGGTAAATGAAGCAATGCTTAATATTAGAAGCCCCGCGGCAGTCATTTTGGTGGTTTTTGGTTTTAAAATGTAATTTTCTCCAGTCGTGTAACACATATGCGGCTGTGTGTTTGTGTACCTTTCTGTCCGTATGTATTAAATATTCTCACAAAGCATGAAACGCGGGAGTGCAGAAATAAAGGAGATATATTACATTATACCTAAAAGCCCTGGGAGCAGTCACATTGACGGCCACACAGAAACAATTTAGCTGTAATCAGATTAGTCTCTACTCTGCCTGAGTGAATGACTGACAGTCTATTGTTTTCAATCAGCCTTTTGAAGGCTGGTGCTTGCTTGCCAGCTGAGCTGCTTTGGTCAGTCAATTAGCATCAAGACTAGTGAAAATAAATATGGAATTGATGTTTTGATTCAGATGACATGGAAGTTTTCAGCTGGCACTTGACAGTGGTCTGTTGAGGTGTTTTACAATGTATTGGATTTAGCAGCCATCAACTCCTGGGGACTTTACAAAGAATGTACGGAGAAGAATTTATCAAGGAGACAATATATTTTACAGTTAGCACAGCAACTTCGCAAGAAGCATTTGGAACAGAGGGGGACTGAAGCTGGCAATCCCGCTGAGAGCCGCAAGAGACGCCAATGAATGCCAGGTTGGCAAGTGCAATAAAAATAAAACTTTGGACAGCTGTGCCCTGTGCAGAAAGGCGGCGTGGAGAAGCGCATTATCTGTATTGATTGTGAAAAGCCTTAGACTCAAGGTAAATGAATACACTATTGTCAAAAAAAAGAAAAATAAATTCGACTTTTTTGGTAACTTCTTGTGCTGTGCGCTTCTGTTCAGTTGCTTTTGCTCATCTGATAATAAACCGATTGCTGTTGAAAAGTTTCAGTTTTATAAATATGTATGTAAACCAATGTCTGTTCAGATGTTTATTTATTTACATTTTCTTGTTTTGATTTGTAAAATAAATGTTCATATTGTGAGACAGCAGGGAGGGGGTTAAAACATCTCTGCAGTAAAAACATGTGCAGAATGCTCATTTGTGGTGTTTAATTGTTTTTCTGTTAATTGTTTTATTGTTAATTATCACCTGCACCTGGCTATGATTGTGAATTAGAGCCAGGTGCAAGGTTTATAAGGAGAGCAGTCAGTCTGCTCTGGGCTGCTGAGTAGGAGGCAGAGAGATACTCTGCTTCCCAGCAGTCGTAAGATAACGTGTGTTGTTTATTGTTTAGTGGGGAAACAGCCTAGCTGTCCCACTGGTAGTCAGGGTGTTCCTATGTGTTAGTTAGTGCTCGTACAGAGCTAGGTGTTTGTTTTGTATTTTGTTTATTTGGTGTTTGTTAAAAATAGCGCACCAGCGCTTAAAAATCAATTTCTTGTGTGCTGGGTCAATTTTTAAAGGGGCAACGAACCCGAGTGGGTGAGTTTCATTTAATATATATATATATATATATATATATATATATATATAGTGACAAAATATATATATATTGTGACAAAATATTGTGGGTAAGCGAACTTGTACACAAATCGGTATGGGAGACACACACACGGTACACTACCGGTCAAAAGTTTTAGAACACCCCCATTTTTCCAGTTTTTATTGAAATTTAAGCAGTTCAAGTCCAGTGAATAACCTGAAATGGTACAAAGGTAAGCGGTAAACTGCCAGAGGTTAAAAAAAAGTTTAGGTTACCAAAAACTGAAAAATAATGTACATTTCAGAGTTATACAAAAAGGCCCTTTTCAGGGAACAAGTAATGGGTTAACAACTTACAGCTGTTCTGCAGCAATGGAAGTAAATTAAGCCTTGAAAGTTGATGCTAACAATTCCTACAGGTGTCCCAACTTTTGTTGATTACTTACAAACCCTCTGTCTGTATAAAAGCAGTTGGAACAGACTGTGTTACTACACCCTCTTAAGCATTATTTGGACAGTATTGTACTGCAGGAAGTAGTATATTGCTCTCATAATAGCGAGAAAAAGGCAATTAACAAAGGAAGACAGACAGACCATTATAACCCTTAACCCTTTGCGGTCCATTGCAATTATTCCTCACAGGTACACAAATCGGTATGGGAGACTCACACAAGAAGGTACAGTCACAAATAAAGTTCATTCCAACAAGACGGTGCTTGTATGTTTATTACCTTGTGCCGTGTTGGACACATGGCTCACAGGGTCAGGGATATCAAGGGTCAGTTCACAAATCTGGTTCTCCGTACAAATCAAGTTCACAGCCAGTAGGGTTCTCAGTCGGTCCAGGTCATACACAGTAAATCAATTCAAAAATCCACAAAACAGTAATAGCACATTCCCCAATGCCTCACCACCTTCTACTCCTCTCTCTCCTCACTTCCTGGTCTGTGTTGACCCTTTTTATGTTGGCCGGCCACACCCCATGACTGTTGTGGGTGTGGCTGCCACGCCTTGGCACATTGCTCTGGCTGTTGGGGCTTGTAGTCTTTTTGGGGCGGCCATTTTGCGAATTGTAGTCCTCCCTCTGGTCGCAATCCAGTGAGAGGACAGAGCCCTGTTAGCAGTTCCGCCCTCACATACTTGCCATTTATAACACGGCCCCTTGGTTTGTCATTATATATATATATATATATATATATATATATATATATATATATATATATATATATATATATATATACACTACCGGTCAAAAGTTTTAGAACACCTCCATTTTTCCAGTTTTTATTGAAATTTACGCAGTTTAATGTCTCAATGTACTCTGAAATTAAAGCATAGAACCTGCAGCTCGAAGTCTTCTCTTCACAGTTGAAACTGAGACTTGCTTACTTCGACCAGTGTTAAGCTGTGCTTGAAGCTGTTGTCCTGTGAGCCGCTTATCACGCAAGCTGTTGACTCTCAGAAACTTGTCTTCTGATTCTGTTGTGGCTTTGGTTCTGCCAGACCTCTTCCTGTCAGAGTTTCCTCCAGTTTCCAAGTGCCTTTTGATGGTGTAGGAAACTGTACTCACTGACACCTTGGCTTTCTTTGCAATTTCTCTAAAGGAAAGACCTACACTTTTAACCCTTTGCGGTCCATTTATTAATCGCGCGTCAGGCACGCCAGGTCTAATTAATTTTCACACGCGCAGTTAATTTTATACGCGCTGTTTAAAAGTATTTTTTTTCACAGTCAAACGGGTTTAAATGGCCCTGCATATCAACAAAGCACACACTAGGCATCTCCAGCCCCGCCCCAGCCTTTTGTTTGCTATAGCGTTCAGCTATGTAAGAAATAAATAATAATAATAATAATAGTCGTACATACCGATCGATCATCTCTAGATCACTCGTTTTATCACCAAACTCCTCAATAATGCGATCCAAGTCATTATTTTATTACTATAACATCTGAAAAAAGCTCTGCAAATGTCCATGATAGTCTCAGTGCGCTGACGCACTTAGCCAGCTTGTTTACTATGGACGCCCATTATCTGATACCTGATACCATGTATGACTATTCATGAAATACGCCTTTTTTTTCCGACTTGTCTCGGCTCCTGTCGCTACCACTCGGCAATTGAATGGTTTTCTCGGCTTTTTCCGGAGAAAAAACGACTAAACACCCGTTTATTGCGTTGCTATAATGATGTCGGACCCAGTCCGACAAAGGACCTGTGAGGAATAATTGCAATGGACCGCAAAGGGTTAAGGGTTATAATGGTCTGTCTGTCTTCCTTTGTTAATTGCCTTTTTCTCGCTATTATGAGAGCAATATACTACTTCCTGCAGTACAATACTGTCCAAATAATGCTTAAGAGGGTGTAGTAACACAGTCTGTTCCAACTGCTTTTATACAGACAGAGGGTTTGTAAGTAATCAACAAAAGTTGGGACACCTGTAGGAATTGTTAGCATCAACTTTCAAGGCTTAATTTACTTCCATTGCTGCAGAACAGCTGTAAGTTGTTAACCCATTACTTGTTCCCTGAAAAGGGCCTTTTTGTATAACTCTGAAATGACATTATTTTTCAGTTTTTGGTAACCTAAACTTTTTTTTAACCTCTGGCAGTTTACCGCTTACCTTTGTACCATTTCAGGTTATTCACTGGACTTGAACTGCTTAAATTTCAATAAAAACTGGAAAAATGGGGGTGTTCTAAAACTTTTGACCGGTAGTGTACCGTGTGTGTGTCTCCCATACCGATTTGTGTACAAGTTCGCTTACCCACAATATTTTGTCACAATATATATATTGTCACTATATATATATATATATATATATATATATATATATATAATATATATATATAATATGTTTCGGTTGTAAAAATATTTGTGACATACGCAATAAAAAAAAACGAATTACATCTGACTGTTTCTCCTTTCGTTATACTATTTACAGTGTTTTGAATACAGCCGTCAGAAAGATTGCTGCGGGGCTTCTAGGTATCAGTATATCTCCAGTCCTTCTAGTGTTAAGAAAGGGTTGGAGAAAGTGGAATCACTAACCCCCCAAAGAATGGACCCCCGGATCCCCGCTGAAGACATTTACAAGAAGAAAAAGGAGAACCGCCAATGCATATAGAAAAGAAGAAAAAGAGAGAAATCATTTAACATGAGAAGGAAAGAAATCACTTAACATGAAAAAAGGGGTTAGTAAACTACCCTACTGACTATGTGAAGACCCTCCGCACAGTGGAAAGGAAAACCCCACCTTTTTATTTTCTTTTTTAGGGGGAAAGCTTTGGTGGGTCAGGCGGATAGGTCGTCCCCACTCCGGACATACAAGCAATGTACTGATGGGCAGATGCTATTTCGGACGGTGAAGAACGAAGTGGAGAGCTGGGACTTCAGAAGGAGATTTGGGTTTACATTCTGTGATATATTTCAGCATGGAAGCATATGGGTATAGAGGAGAGTCGATTTTTTGAAAGCTGATTACATTGTCCGTGCCGAAGCTGATCTGTTTTTGGAAAATGGGAATCTAGAATATGTGTGAGATCACTGCAGTGAATACCCAGAGTAGGAAAGCTGGCAATAGTAGGAACTGTATATTCAGAGCATCTCAAAAACTCCAAAAATGCATATTGGCATATGGCTTCCATTGTTAGATCATCAATTGGAGAAAAGCAGCCTTGACGGAGAATTGAAATCAAATTGTTGAGAATGTCTTAGATCTAAATGAGAGTAGATGTTAAAACGTCATGCTGATTTGAACTCAGCTCTCACCAAGGTAAGCACCAACAGTAGACTAATGTGATCCATATGTGTCTCCATCCATTTACGTTTCCATCCATATGATGATGTAGATATCCTTCTGTCTGGTGTTAATGGCTGAACTGTAATGCTGGCTCCAGGGATCAGCTTATTTTGCCTCTCTGGCGCATCAGCACACACAGCTGCGATGCTGGCTCCGGGGATCAACCACAGTGCGGCCTCCCCAGCGCATCAGCATGACAACCGTCTGGATTGAGCTAAGTAGGGTACATCTCTGGGGTCTTCAAGTGGGCACCTTCCATCCTTGGTGTTCTGTCGACTAGCCCACGACACCTCAAGAGGGCTCGACGGTGATTCTGGCGTCCCAGCATCACCCCCCTCCGTCCCCCACTCAACTCAGCCCAGCTTACTTACCTGTCCCCAGCCAGAATCTTTCCGTCTCAACCACAGCCAGTTGCTGCTCCTCTCTGCTGCTTCAGATAAGTTCTTCACTGTGCGACGCAACTCTTGGCCACTGAATCCGACGTCTCTGAGAAACCGGGTTGTAGAGTGTGCCACAAATCCTCGACAACCCACTTCCACTGGGTAAACCCGAACTCTCCATCCTCGCTGTTCCGCTTCAGTGGCTAGTTGAGCATACCGCAGTTTCTTCCTCTCATACGCCTCATCTACAGCATCCTCCCATGGCACTGTTAACTCTACCAGGTGAACAAGGCGTGCTGATCCAGACCACAAGACAATATCTGGTCGAAGGTTAGTGGTGGCAATCTCAGGTGGAAAAATAAGCCGTTGACCAACATCTGCCAACATATTCCAGTCTCTAGCAGCTTCCAGTTGTCCTGGGCGAGGATTGGTTTTAACACCTTTTCTTGGTGGTTGCTCTCCTGGGCGGAGGAATGTTGTCTTTTGTGTGTAATGTTTTGATGGAACAGGTGGCAACTTATTGGTCTTGTTACGCTTGTCTTCCAATGCTAAGGCCAAACATCGCAGCACCTGGTCATGGCGCCAAGTAAACCGTCCTTGGCTAAGAGCCACCTTACATCCTGTCAAAATGTGCCTTAATGTTGCAGGTGATGAACACAAAGGACATGAGGGATCCTCTCCTACCCAGAGGTTTAGGTTCTGTGGTGATGGGAGAACATCATATGTTGACCTGATGAGGAAACTGATCCTGCTCTGTTCCACTGACCATAGGTCTTTCCAGCCAATCTTGCGTTGTTCCACACTCTCCCATCTCATCCATTCTCCCTGTTTGGCCTGGGAAATGGCCTTTATACACCTCATCCTCTCCTCCTGCTTTTGCACCTCGTTGACTACCAGCTTCCTCCTTTGAGCTGGGGCCGCTTTGTGCCATGTAGGAGGAGTTGAACTGAAACCAAGACCCCCTCTTCCATGCTGAACTTGCCCCATGATATCACCAATTCGAAGGGCAGCCTTTGCATCTTCCACAGCTTTCTTTGCCGCCCACTTTCTTCCAGTTTTCAACACAGGTGCTGCCTCCCTTACGCATTTATCGCGTGACTCTACTAATGTCATTTCCAGTCTGACCTTGGCGCACTTAAACTCCTCGGTTAGAGCAGAGACTGGTAGCTGCAGTATTCCTTTACCATAAAGTCCCACTCTGCTGAGGCAGCGTAGAACTCCCAACCACTTCCTGATGTATGAACTGATTAAAGCTTCCAGCTTCTCTACTGTTGTCAAAGAAACCTCGTACACAGTCAGTGGCAACAGCAACCTCGGCAGTAGACCAGACTGAAAGCACCAGAGTTTTAGTTTGCCTGGTAGAGCACAGCTGTCTATGCTCTTCAACCCTCCCACTGCTTGTTGTCTAACTTCTCCCACACGAACTGTGCCCTTTAGATCCCCGTCGTACCATCTCCCAAGACTCTTCGCTGGCTTCTCAGACACTGTTGGTATTGCCTCACCATTAACCCTTTGCGGTCCATTGTCGGACTGGGTCCGACATTGCAATTATTCCTCACAGGTCCTTTGTCGGACTGGGTCCGACATCATTATAGCAACGCAATAAACGGGTGTTTAGTCGTTTTTTCTCCGGAAAAAGCCGAGAAAACCATTCAATTGCCGAGTGGGAGCGACAGGAGCCGAGACAAGTCGGAAAACAAAACAAAACAAAAAAAAAGGCGTATTTCATGAATAGTCATACATGGTATCAGGTATCAGATAATGGGGCGTTCATAGTAAACAAGCTGGCTGAGTGCGTCAGCGCACAGAGACTATCATGGACATTTGCAGAGCTTTTTTCAGATGTTATAATAATAAAATAATGACTTTGATCGCATTATTGAGGAGTTTGGTGATAAAACGAGTGATCCGGAGATGATCGATCGGTATGTACGACTATTATTATTATTATTATTTATTTCTTACATAGGTGAACGCTATAGCAAACAAAAGGGTGGGGCGGTGCTGGAGATGCCTACTGAGTGCTTTGTTGATATGCAGGGCCATTTAAACCCGTTTGACTGTGAAAAAAAATACTTTTAAACAGCGCGTATAAAATTAACTGCGCGTGTGAAAATTAATTAGACCTGGCGTGCCTGACGCGCAGTTAATAAATGGACCGCAAAGGGTTAATGAAGAATGTTTTATCTACTACTTTGCCTTTAATTATAGAGATGCTCCTTGATTTAGTGGGCTTGAATTGCATTCGTGCCCATTCAATGTTATTGGTTAATTTGCCCAATAACCGATTAGTGCAGGCTACTGTTGTAGTCATGGTTGTCATGTCATCCATGTATGCTCGAATTGGCAGTAGTCACATTCCAGAAGCCAAGCGCTCTCCTCCTACTACCCATTTTGATGCCCTAATGATTACTTCCATTGCCATGGTAAAAGCCAGTGGAGAAATGGTGCATCCTGCCATTATTCCAACCTCTAGGAATTGCCATGTAGTGTTGAATTCTGAAGTTGAAAAACGAAATTGCAAATCTCCAAAGTAGGCTTTCACTAAATTTGTTATTGTCATCGGTACACTGAAAAAATCAAATGCTGCCCAAAGTAGTTCATGTGGCACTGAACCATATGCATTAGCCAAATCCAGGAATGTCACATGGAGCTCCTTCCTCTCCTTTTTAGCTGATTGAATTTGTTGCCAGATCACATTGATGTGTTCTAAGCATCCTGGGAAACCTGGAATGCCCGCTTTTTGTATTGAAGTGTCAATGAAGCAGTTCTTTAATAGGTAAGTTGACAATCTCTGAGCAATAATGCTGAAGAAAATCTTGCCTTCTACGTTTAATAGGGAAATAGGATGAAACTGACTGATGCTTGTAGAATCTTTTTCTTTAGGTATAAAGACTCCACCTGCTCAGCGCCATGCTCTTGGTACAACCTGTTTTTCCCATGCCACTTTCATCAATTTCCACAGAATTCGTAGAACTCCTGAAGCACTCTTGTACACTCTGTACGGAACTCCATTAGGCCCTGGAGATGATGAAGCCCTTGCTTTTTTCACAGCTTACTCTACTTCTTTCCACTTTCTCTAACTAAGCGTTCAATCTCTTGCTGCCGTCTAGACTTTCCAGGAATAGTTTATACTTTTTCCTTCCTTTTTTCAACTCCAAACCTCTCACTTCAATATGCATGGATGATGTCCCCAAATTTATCCAGCTTTTTTTCAACTGTTGCACTTAATCTTTCCAATGCAAAGCAGAGATCTGTGTTTACTGTGTCCCATGCAGTTTTCTCACAAGCTCTTGGCCATTTAACTCCAGGCTTGTGCCCGTTGAGTTTCTTTTCTCTCTTATGCTGGTTTGTCTGACCGGGTTCACAAGGATCATTAGGTTCATCACTAACTGTGTCCATGCAAGTCCTCCTCACGTCTATGACAGGGGTGCTGATATCCTGCGAACTGTGGTTTGCTTCCTGTCACTGGATTTCATTCGACTGACTTGACTGACTTCGTAAGAAGTACTGATCAATGCGAGGCCCTCTAATCTACTGTAGTGAAAAAATCTTTGTTTATGACATTTAAAAAAAAAAAAATAATGAAACTGCCTGAATTTTTTTAAATGACCAAGTGGGGAACTGGGGGGTCCCAAAGTGTGTACTTCTTTTTCGCCACTCGTCTGACAAACAGGAATTGTTCTCACGGAAAAAGCAGCTGTTCTGGCAAAAATAGAAGTATTCTGGCAAAAAAGGAATTTAGACTATCATTTCTTTTGGGGATCAACTTTCGTGAGGTTCTTTCGTTCTCACGAAAAAGATGTACTCTGGCGAAAAAGGGAGGTTTGCCAGAAACAGACAGCACTTCCCGGGGCAGCAGCGTGAGGTATCTCCCTTACATTTGAATTGCTGATATCAGCCTCTGTTCGATTTAGAAATAGAATATGGACTGGCTTGTTTGGTTTATCCAATGAAACCTGAAAAAACAACCATTAACCGCCTCCGGGTCCTTGGTTAATAATAAGGGGCAGGCATGAAGATGCAGTCAGTAGTGAAGAGATTAGCACATTTACCTAGCATGCCAAGGATCAGTGGATCAAAAACTGGTGAAAAATATGAATTATATTTTTATACTAACATAAACACATTTTTTATTTTTGTTAATAAGTGCTAACATCCAAAATGCTAACAGTGTATTACATTTTATATATTAAACAAACTATCAACTATTACGTTTGTTTACATGTATTTATTTATTTTTGCTGAGAGAGGTGGTACAGCTATGGCCACAACTTTTGCATCTTTTTTTTTGGATTGAGACAATAAGATTACATCATGTAATCAAAGAAACTACAGAACGCTCTTGTAAAAGTCTAACGGAAGCCATATAGTTGTAAAGTAGTATTTAAGGCATGTTGGATTTTGAAATGTCACAGTTTTTTGTATGGAAAACTACAAAGCGGTATGTAATTCAGTATGTTAACGTAGCATAATTCCACAGGCTTCATTTGACTCCATGAAGCAAAATGATTTAATTATATAGGGAGATGCAAAACATTTGTCCATAGCTGTACTGCTAATTCAGAGTATTCTAATAGATCAATTACAACTGTACATGTAATACTGGCATAATACAATAAATGTAGCCTCGATTTACATTGGTCTGTACTGTATAGCGAGATGTGTTTATATATTTGACCCATAATATTAATGGTATAGTTTATTGCATATGATGTAACTACTGCTTGGAACTTTTTGTCAAAACAAAATCTCCACAATGCATGAAAAGCATCCCTAAATCACTGTCAGCCAACAGGCTAAAATCTGTTTATGTTCCACATCGAACAAGTTGAATGTTTCTGAGTCTTCCTGCCTCACAAAATTCCATCAACTTTGAATATTACTAATGGATGGTCAGAATTCAGTATTTAAAAAAAGACATGTTTTGGGATATTAATTTTGTTAAGTTTGTTCATAGAATTATGTTTTCACTTATGAGTTGTAACGAATGCATTTGTACTGTGGGCTAGATTTTATTCAGAGTCTTGCACCAGGGCCCAGTAAATCGTAGCACTGGCAGGTGGTGGGGCTGGAGCTAAGACGGCTAAATACTTTGTGTGAATAGGTGACGAGAAACTAATCATGTGTATTATATATAAACCTGTGTCAGTGTTTACTATATATACATCTGTGACGTGTTTAACCAAGTTTACAAATGTAGCCACTTTTACTTTGTGTGCTCTATGATAGAATATGCAGGCTTTCTAGCTATAAATATATTCTCAAAAAGGAAGGAAATTGTTTGCAAAAGACTTTGTTAATGTATCAGTTAGGGTTGATATTAAAATGACAAAAGTAGGGAAATGCGATGTTAGGGTTTTTAGCCCTAACTTTGCATTTCCTCCCACCACCTTACAAGCAGTGGAAGGGGCAAGGCAACACAAGCAACCACAGACAGGCATCATCAGTTAAGATGAACAACATACAACTCTCTGCAGAAAGCACAAGAGACATCCATTTAATTATCCATTATAATTTAGATATTAAATATGATATTATATTTATATGTTGATATTTAGTATTATAAAAATTAACAGAGTTAATTAAAACCTTACATAGAAATAATCTTATGGTTATAATTAGTTTAACTGAAACAGTATTGTAACTGTTTTTTCCATATAACTGATTTTTTTGTTTAATTCACAAATTAACTTTGAAAAATATTAAAATCTCATAATCATTTACAGGCATACTGTAATCTAGAGCAAAGAGTTAGAATTTAGAGTTGTCAATAATGGATATGAATGAAAATTGATGAGTAATTATTAATACTGAGATAGTATGGAGTCCCCACTTGGAAAATGCGAAATGACGCTCTTTTATTTCTTAGCAGACACCCTTATCCAGGACGACTTACAATTGTTACAAGATATCACATTATTTTTACATACAATTACATTATTATTTTTACACATTATTTTTACATACAAGTACCCATGTATACAGTTGGATTTTTACTGGAGCAATCTAGGTAAAGTACCTTGCTCAAGGGTACAGCAGCAGTGTCCGCCACCTGGGATTGAACCCACGACCCTCCAGTCAAGAGTTCAGAGCCCTAACTACTACTCCACACTGCTGCCCAGTGTGGAGTAGTGGTTAGGGCAATATAAGTACACTGTGCCAGTACATTGTAGGTAACTGGTATAAAATAGTTATAGTAATTAGGCTGCTGACTGTGATTTCAATTTCCTGTCAATATAAAACTTCACCAGGTTCACCATAATTCTTTATATAAATACCCCCCACATTATAGTCCCCACTTAGATAGTACTGAGTGACACAAGTCCCCACTCAACAGCGCTACTGTAGGTAAGAAAAGGGGATATTGTAGTTAATTAGTAACGGACAATGGGCACTTAGACCAATTGCATGTTTTATTGGTGATCTTGTTTTGCAATTTTTATTAATTGATAACAATAATAATAATTATTATTATAATAATTGATTAAATAATGCAGCATAAATGTAAAACGCAGTGAAAGATTCAGCATTAATTAGTCTTACTTATTTTATTGCTGGCATGAATGTTACTGAATCACTTGTGCACAGACCAATTGCTGCATTGCTTAATGTGAGGATTGAAAAAAAAGAAATTCAGCAAATACTTCCATCATAGAATTTGACATTATTAATATTATAATTAAACAACATTTACTATGAAAAGAGTCTATCTTAGTTTGTTCAACACTAAGGCACTCAGTGAGCTGGTTTCCCAGCTGGCTCAGGCTCTCAGCCATCAACATCAAAGGGGTAGTGTGTGAACCACATGTGTGTAATTCACTGCACTACCACCACCAGCCTACAGGGGCAGCACCGAGAAAAAAACATTTATACAATGTAATGTTATTATTAAAATATAGTAAATGAAGCTTATTCCTACAGACTTGACTAGACCAAGTTTTGAGATCAGTGAGCATAGGTAAAATTCTAGGTCCAAAAAGATCCTGGGGGTTATATTTATCGTGTAAGCACATGCTTGATTTCTGTGACCTTACGCACCTAACCCATAGGGCACAGGGGAGGCAAACTATATTTTGTCCCTCTACTTTTTTTTGCTCAGTGTATACACACTATTATTCTTTGTTTTACTATGATTTTGCCTTTAAACGGTTAAAAATGTACTAATAAAAAAAAACTGAGTCATCCAGAAGACGCCCGAAATCCGACATTGATAAAAGAAAAAAATAAAACGCACCCTACACGAGCATTGGTTTGACCCATAGTCCACACTGCACTATTTACAACATCGGGGTAGTTTGGAGACTACAAAAAATAATTAATTAAATATAGGCTAGGTAGTCGTTAGTTTAGTTTGTTTTTATGCTCTATTAATTAAATTATATTCATTGGGGGGAAAAAAGGCAAGAGAGAACCAGATTAACCAATTAATTTATTTATTTATTATTATTATTATTATTATTATTATTATTATTATTATTATTATTATTTATTTTTAAATATGGAAGTTAGTACGTTCATGTTGCTGTGGAGCCATAAACGTGTTTAAGTTCAACACCAACTCTAAATAAAATGTTTCAGTCAAAACGACCATTGGCCACTTTCACCCATGAGTCAGCTACCATGAACCAGACAAGCACTAATAACATGTACATGTCTGTATGCTCTTATGTAATGCCAGCATGACTAGGCCTGTGCTGTTAATACATGTATTAGATACCTGTTGTCTAAATGGAGTTTTTCAAAATTATAGCTTTTTTACAAATAGTCTTTTGAGCTACGCCAGCTCCCCTCGCTGTTATAACCTGCTATTAGTGAGTGAGTGAGTTCTGATGCCTCAAGCAGAGAATGCGCCATTTCACCTCACAGGATCAATCACTGCCTATAGCATGCTCTTTTGTTTTTAAAGGAAGCAAAATGCAAGCAAAATCCTTTCTTGTTGAAGAATGAAAAATAATTGAAGTGTCCTTTCCCCTGGGCTCCATCTGTTCAATAGAGGCTTTCACTCATCTGCATGCACAACGCCTTTGCAGCCGCAGCAGTAGACAACAGTGTCACTCATGCTGTAATATGAATGGAAGAAACATCTTCACCCTCTTCTTTTTTTCTGGGAAAGGATACAGCTACATTGACGTTGTTGTAGGCTGAACTTCTCAGAGGTTTTGGTGTGTAGTAATGATGCCTTTTATATATATTGGTGGAGTGAGTAAACACAATTACCCTTCACTAGAGACATAGCTTGTCTTAATAGACAGTATTCTATATCACAAACTCATTGCACAGTAAGCACTAGCCCTTGTACAGGAGCCAGATAAAGAATGGAGACTGAACTTTTCCATTTTCCCCAGAGTGTGATTTGTCCAGGGCAGGCATGAGACATGCTTATGTGGCATTGTGAAGACATTTGTAAAAAAGGAATGGGAATTTAAAGTATAATATGCAGTACAGTATACAGTATTGTTGTACATGCAGTAAGACTACCTTTTAGGATTGTCAGAGAGTCATCCTGAGCATCATGTTGCGCATTACAGTTATTGGGGCATTGAGTTTAATCTCCTGCCTCCTTTGTATGATGTAATGCTGTTTTTCTACTGGTATGCTGATGGTGATTTGAAACAGTAACAACTTGCTTCACAAGCCAATACCTTACAGCTCAACTAAACAAGCAGTCCACTAACTGTGTCACTGTGTTAGAAAGTGATAAAGTTGCCACTGATATATGTTGCCCAAGGCACTTTAGAGTCAGCTGGCTATACTGGCTAAACAACTGGTTGAACCTGAGGCGTTGTGAATGGGGTGGGGGGAGGTCTTATTTGTGTACTTAGCATGTGGACATGTCTGTTGACCAGTAATTTTGCAAAAAATTGCGAGAATGGCTTATGGGTATTGAGCCTGTGACCAGGTTAAGTAGTTTTGTTCTGTGTGTCATACACAGCTATGGGATGTACTTAGATAATCAGTTTGCTGAAGTTTTTCAAGCTATTTTAAAATTAATAAATAGCTTATCAATAAGTATCTCATCCAGTAGCATAATAAAACTGAATACCATTGGAAGGCCTTTATAACTGTTACAGAGTTAAAGAAATGACTAGTTCAAAGACTTCATCTCCCCTGGAGCTACAGCACTTGAGTAAAGGTATTTTGGATTATTAATGACAGAGATGCATTAAACATTACTACATCAATATTAAAGGATACTCTACAGCATTACAGTGATCTTAGGGCAGCTTTACTTTCTGTCTGAGGAATAACGGTTGATCTTTTTTATGAATTCAACATCCACAGGTTCTGCATGCACTTACGTTTAGTCTCAGAGATGACCAGTTTAGTAATACACCAACACACCATTTCAGTCTTGTAATATAATAGATTATGGTTGGCTTCTGAGATTTGACAGTTAATATAATCCATTATGAAGGTCCACATGCATTCCCCACAGTACTATGTGATTGACTCTTGATTCATGTGTAAGTTTATAAAGTTCAAGAGATTTATAAAGTTCATAAAGCATAACCAGTTCCATTCTTGAAATTGTTTTAACCACAGCAAAACCACAGCAAGATTTAATACCTGGCCCATTGTTGTTAATAATTTTGCCTTCTTCAAGGGTCAGAGTCCTGGATTACTGTATATCTCAAGCTTAATCTGCGAGACCCAGAAAACTCCTTGCACTTGTCAATATCAAGTCAAGGACATCAGCAAGAAACAAAAACATTCCCTTCTTCAGTAAATCCTACTGAGAGAGAGAGAAAATACTTTTATTCCAATCGTGATTTACTGAGAAATAAAGTGTTTTGTTACAGATCCCAGGTGCACCACCATCAAGGCAATAGTGTTGCATTAGGCATCTGTGAACATTCCTTCTTCCAACAGGTAATTAATTGCTGATGTATTAGACTGATGATTGTACAGGAGCAGAGGGGGGGGGGGGGGGGGGGGGCTGTCTTCATTTTCAAGGCTACTCAGATAAATAGGCAAACAATGTCTTTGCTTTTACTGCTGATAAGAATCTGGGAAAATAAGAGGAACCATTTGAAAGCCACACTTACACTTAAACAAGTACAAAGACTGTGAAATGAAAGCCTAAACACTGCAAAATATAATTATAACCTCCCATAATTCAATATAGCAGCAGGTGACAGTACAATGCACAGTAACTGCACTAGACAGTCCATCCAAAACTTCAAACACTCAATCATAATTTCCGATGTAAAGCTAGTCAAGTATACAAAACATTTAATCTTATAATTTCAACACTGATTGATGGCATTGGCTGTTGGAGAAGCATTGAGAAGTATAACATGTTGTCTTTATAGTTTTATACAAGGGTGGGGGGGGGGGGGTTCAGTCGTCACGCTGGTTCATTCAATGTAGGAAATGCTCACATTAAGACCCTCTAGAGTTGACTGGTGTTAATCCTTCTTAAGTGTTTCTGTGCTTTCTTTTTGCTCCAAGGTTGCTATCCAGGGTCCTGAATATTTCTTTCATGGTTTACTAGAGCTGGGCAGGCTGCCAGCGGAATTCATTTTTTATAAGGCCAGAAATAAATTGTGTTTTTCTTTGCAAATTAGAGAAGCATTTTTACATACAATATATTACATATTTAAAAGGTTTCCAGTTTTAGATAATCTCGATACAACATAAGTAGCGTGTTGCATTTCCAGTTTATTTCCGAATGTTACCAAAAAATTACAGAATTTTCTTTCTGAAAGTACTATTTTCTAGGAAATACACAATATTTTCATTAAAACACTGTTTTATTTCGACATTGTAATAAGCAGCCTAGGATACAGCAGTTTCTTCTAGACTTCAGAGGATCAAATAATGTTCAAACGTCGCACATTGGTTCTCTGTTCACAAACACATTGTCACCTAATTCTGTTGGCCAATCAAAGTCGGATTATTGTAGCACGTTCAATGAGCTGCACATGTTTAAAGTTTGAGCATGACTACTGCTGGGAGGTCACACTTTTTGGTGCTCTTCACCCAGCAATTTAAAACTTTTTAAACTTGTTATTTTCTAAATCTTTTCATTTTTTAAATTAATTTTAAAGCAGTAGTGCAACTTTTTTCTTCAGAACTTTTTTTTATTTAGGTGTTTTAATTTTATTTAAAAATTGTTTTCTTTTCCTCCCTGCAAACACAAAACTGTTTTTAGTTTTTATTTAAAAATCTAATTGTTTTTCAACCCCCAATTTTGCTGTGTGCAGAGTGGGGGAGGGGCAGGCAGGTAACACAAGCTGTGTGCTCCTTTGTTTGGCTCCTGCCCTTTTATTATTTTTTTATTTAAAACTATTCTTGTTTTGTGAACTTTAATTTTTTGTTTTCCTTTTTTAAAGAAAAATAAAATAAAATGTAAGACAACAGTTTGTGTTTGTCTTGTGTTTGTGTGTGCCACCTGCACTGGTGATTTTTGCAGTGCAGGGGTGTGTATGTCTTTTTGTTTATTTTTAAAATAAATAAATAAATAAATAAACACATTTAAAATAATAAATCTATAAATAAATAAACCATAAAAATAAATAAAAATCAAATCATGAGTGGACAAACTCCACATGGTCATTTAGTCCCCTCATGGACTATAGGGGCTAATGCAATGTTGCACAGTACAGTACAAGGATAACATATAAACATGCTACACAATGTGATGTGACAACATACAGTCGTGACTGACCAGCTCATTGTTTAGGCTCAGTCTGAACCTGCAATCATGCACATTGAAGAAAGCTTCATAAACAGCGCACCAAAGAGCTAGGCTTGTTTGCAGTTTGTCACACATTTGCACATGTGTTTTTTTTTAAAAAAACTGGGAGTTTGATTCTAACCAAAAATTATTCCAATTTTTTTTTGCAATTATTAATGTTGTGTCAGAAAATGTGCCATCAGAGCAAATGGCACAAAAGCCGTGCAGTGCAGTGCCAGTTCTGCTGCCCTGCTCAGCATGAGCTTTTATTTAATTAGGTACATTTGAACTGGCTGTAATGTTTTTTAAAATGTATTTATCATGAAACGATTTCACTAATACTACAGGAAAAAGACCCTGGCCTGGTCAAATGAATGAATCAAGCTGTTTATACTACACCAGGGATGGTGCTTAACCACATTAACGTTTTGAAACATGTGTTTTTACCAGTGCCTCCTCTTTCCAGTACCACAGTCCTTACACATTAATTACTTGGTTGGTTGTAAACCTTGTTAGGGTACTGTAGGTAGGGTTTATCTTGTTTCATGTACAGCGACCTGCCAGAGCTAAGTTAAAGAGTAAGTAACGGGGTTCCGAAAACATAGCGTTATACGCCCCCACATGTTGCTACAACTGTTTAAATAACGTACCTGTAATTTTTCTTTTCATTGTTAACATCCTGACAACTTTTTACACTTATAACTTTAAAGTGTGTTTCAAAACTATTTTCAAAACTCATTTAGTGAGGGATACTTACAGGTTGTTGGACATTTTATATGTTAAATATCACAAATAAAAGGACTCTAAAAGCCTCTGTAAAAAAAAAATAATAATAATAATCCACTCGCATACATACAGAATAATACCTGGTTGGTTGGTTAATTTGTTAAATTGTGCTGTTTAAGGCAAGGCACTCTGCAGAGGAACAGCCTACAGTTCATGGCAATCAGAGGTTAAACACATTTTCTTTGCTTATTGTAACAGCGTTCCCAGGGATTCCTCTGTGCTCTTGGTAACCATGGTTTCTTTGGTGATGTCAGGCAGGCTTACTGAATTGCCTGTTTTTTTTAGCTGTAAAGATGGTGCTTCTTAATGACAAACAATGGGGGTCCCTGTAAGTGGTGTTTCTATTAGAGGCGCCCACCAGGTGGGTCAGGACAATAACTTCTTGTTCCCAACAGACACACATTTTCCTGAATCTAAATGGTTTATAAAAAATGATAGAGCCACTATCATTAAAGGAATTTTAAATAACAAAACAAATAAAAGCTGTGATGAAGATGTTTGATTAATTCAGCAGTTTTGGCATTAAAAATAAATAAATAAATAAATAAATGAATAAATTACTCACACGAAGACTTTTTAAATGAATGGCTGCTGATTTCTTGTTATTTTATAATTAATGTTGTAGTTATAATAATAATAATAATAATAATAATAATAATAATAATAATAATAATAATTAAACAAACTGCCACAGATCCATCTTAGCAAAAATAGCTGTTTGATTGGAACTGATGTGAATTTGCAGTCCTTATTTTAGAGTTACACCCAAACAAAACAAAAATTGTAATAAATAAATATATATACATATATATATATATATATATATATATATATATATATATATATATATATATATATATATATACAGACATGCTCAAATTTGTTGGTACCCTTACAGCTCATTGAAATAATGCTTCATTCCTCCTGAAAAGTGATGAAATTAAAAGCTATTTTATCATGTATACTTGCATGCCTTTGGTATGTAATAGAATAAAGCAAAGAAGCTGTGAAAAGAGATGAATTCTTGCTTATTCTACAAAGATATTCTAAAATGGCCTGGACACATTTGTTGGTACCCCTTAGAAAAGATAATAAATAATTGGATTATAGTGATGTTTCAAACTAATTAGTTTATTTAATTAGTATCACACATGTGTCCAATCTTGTAATCAGTCATTCAGCCTATTTAAATGGAGAAAAGTAGTCACTGTGCTGTTTGGTATCATTGTGTGCACCACACTGAACATGGACCAGAGAAAGAAAAGGAGAGAGTTGTCTGAGGAGATCAGAAATAATAGACAAGCATGGTAAAGGTAAAGGCTACAAGACCATCTCCAAGCAGCTTGATGTTCCTGTGACAACAGTTGCAAATATTATTAAGAAGTTTAAGGTCCATGGAACTGTAGCCAACCTCCCTGGGTGCGACCGCAAGAGGAAAATCGACCCCAGATTGAACAGAAGGATAGTGCGAATGGTAGAAAAAGAACCAAGGATAACTGCCAAAGAGATACAAGCTGAACTCCAAGGTGAAGGTACGTCAGTTTCTGATCGCACCATCCGTCACTTTTTGAGCGAAAGTGGGCTCCATGGAAGAAGACCCAGGAGGACTCCACTTTTGAAAGAAAAACATAAAAAAGCCAGACTGGAATTTGATAAAATGCATATTGACAAGCCACAATCCTTCTGGGAGAATGTCCTTTGGACAGATGAGTCAAAACTGGAGCTTTTTGGCAAGTCACATCAGCTCTATGTTTATAGATGAAAAAATGAAGCTTTCAAAGAAAAGAACACCATACCTACAGTGAAACATGGAGGAGGCTCGGTTATGTTTTGGGGCTGCTTTGCTGTGCCTGGCACAGGATGCCTTGAATCTGTGCAGGGCACAATGAAATCTCAAGACTATCAAGGCATTCTGGAGCGAAACGTACTGCCCAGAAAGCTCTGTCTCAGTCGCAGGTCATGGGTCCTCCAACAGGATAATGACCCAAAACACACAGCTAAAAGCACCCAAGAATGGATAAGAATAAAACATTGGACTATTCTGAAGTGGCCTTCTATGAGTCCTGACCTGAATCCTATCGAACATCTATGGAAAGAGCTGAAACTTGCAGTCTGGAGAAGGCACCCATTAAACCTGAGACAGCTGGAGCAGTTTGCTCAGGAAGAGTGGGCCAAACTACCTGTTAACAGGTGCAGAAGTCTCATTGAGAGCTACAGAAAACGTTTGATTGCAGTAATTGCCTCTAAAGGTTGTGCAACAAAATATTAGGTTAGCGGTCCCATCATTTTTGTCTATGCCATTTTCATTTGTTTTGTTATTTGCAATATTATGTTGAATAAAAAATCAAAAGCAAAGTCTGATTTCTATTAAATATGGAATAAACAATGGTGGATGCCAATTACTTCTGTCAGTTTCAAGTTATTTCAGAGAAAAATGTGCATTTTTCGTTTTTTGTGGAGGGGTACCAACAAATTTGAACACGTCTGTGTATATACAGTGTCTTGCGAAAGTATTCGGCCCCCTTGAACTTTGCGACCTTTTGCCACATTTCAGGCTTCAAACATAAAGATGTGAAACTGTAATTTTTTGTGAAGAATCAACAATAAGTGGGACACAATCATGAAGTGGAACGAAATTTATTGGATATTTCAAACTTTTTTAACAAATAAAAAACTGAAAAATTGGGCGTGCAAAATTATTCAGCCCCTTTACTTTCAGTGCAGCAAAATCTCTCCAGAAGTTCAGTGAGGATCTCTGAATGATCCAATGTTGACCTAAATGACTAATGATAATAAATAGAATCCACCTGTGTGTAATCAAGTCTCCGTATAAATGCACCTGCACTGTGATAGTCTCAGAGGTCCGTTTAAAGCTCAGAGAGCATCATGAAGAACAAGGAACACACCAGGCAGGTCCGAGATACTGTTGTGGAGAAGTTTAAAGCCGGATTTGGATACAAAAAGATTTCCCAAGCTTTAAACATCCCAAGGAGCACTGTGCAAGCGATAATATTGAAATGGAAGGAGTATCAGACCACTGCAAATCTACCAAGACCTGGCCGTCCCTCTAAACTTTCAGCTCATACAAGGAGAAGACTGATCAGAGATGCAGCCAAGAGGCCCATGATCACTCTGGATGAACTGCAGAGATCTACAGCTGAGGTGGGAGACTCTGTCCATAGGACAACAATCAGTCGTATACTGCACAAATCTGGCCTTTATGGAAGAGTGGCAAGAAGAAAGCCATTTCTTAAAGCTATCCATAAAAAGTGTCGTTTACAGTTTGCCACAAGCCACCTGGGAGACACACCAAACATGTGGAAGAAGGTGCTCTGGTCAGATGAAACCAAAATCAAAATTTTTGGCAACAATGCAAAATGTTATGTTTGGCGTAAAAGCAACACAGCTCATCACCCTGAACACACCATCCCCACTGTCAAACATGGTGGTGGCAGCATCATGGTTTGGGCCTGCTTTTCTTCAGCAGGGACAGGGAAGATGGTTAAAATTGATGGGAAGATGGATGGAGCCAAATACAGGACCATTCTGGAAGAAAACCTGATGGAGTCTGCAAAAGACCTGAGACTGGGACGGAGATTTGTCTTCCAACAAGACAATGATCCAAAACATAAAGCAAAATCTACAATGGAATGGTTCACAAATAAACATATCCAGGTGTTAGAATGGCCAAGTCAAAGTCCAGACCTGAATCCAATCGAGAATCTGTGGAAAGAACTGAAAACTGCTGTTCACAAATGCTCTCCATCCAACCTCACTGAGCTCGAGCTGTTTTGCAAGGAGGAATGGGCAAAAATTTCAGTCTCTCGATGTGCAAAACTAATAGAGACATACCCCAAGCAACTTACAGCTGTAATCGCAGCAAAAGGTGGCGCTACAAAGTATTAACTTAAGGGGGCTGAATAATTTTGCACGCCCAATTTTTCAGTTTTTTATTTGTTAAAAAAGTTTGAAATATCCAATAAATTTCGTTCCACTTCATGATTGTGTCCCACTTGTTGTTGATTCTTCACAAAAAATTACAGTTTCATATCTTTATGTTTGAAGCCTGAAATGTGGCAAAAGGTCGCAAAGTTCAAGGGGGCCGAATACTTTCGCAAGGCACTGTATATATATATATATATATATATATATATATATATATATATATATATATATATATATAGTTACAAAACTGTTAGGAAGCAACTTTCAGGTTTTGCAATATTGAGTTTTATGTATTTATCTGTCACATAAATAGTGTGAAATCCACATGGAAGTATAAAAGTTTTTATAAAACGAGGCCAATGTTGTTCTTTAAATGAGGCTGTAGTGTTATAACTGCCATTCTCTTTTCTTAAAGGGCAAGTCAACACCCATATTGTCTACAAAAACGTAAGCAGGTGTTGAACTAATTGTGCAGTAATAAACCTCCATCTAGGCACCACAGTTAATTATTAAGTTAAAGACAAAGCCAAGGACAAGACAACAATGAAAATGAAGTAGAGATAGACAGAACAGAGAGTAGGAGATAATGCTTTACACATACATTTTCTTATATTTTTAAGGTTTTATAAAATCATGCAGCTGTTTTGGTCCTTTAGGCACTAGCAGTACTGTGACTTTGATGTTGCAGCAATGTGATCTCAATGACAGAAAGGGAAGTGTTACTGAGTGCTGAGCAGGAGAGAAAGCTGTGTCATGACAAACTAGGGCTGATTCCAGGGAGGCTGTGTCATGTCTTGTTTCCTCAGTAGCAGTCCTAACAATGGCCATTTTCACCTTTTTTCATTGTTTATATAGAGCCAAGAGCTCAACCCTGGGGAGTAGCAGGACTGCAAAGTGCTGTTCCCTGTAACTCTCCAAGACTGCTTCAGTGCTGTTTGGATGGTGCAGACCCAGCACGATACCTCTGAAAACAGCTTTGATCTGCTTCTCTGAAAGCACCTAGAAACACATCAAAACGTTTATATTTTAATCAAGAGAAAGAGCTGCCTGCTACAACACAGAGAGAGTGATATAGCTCAGTTAAATATTATGTATTGTTGTATTTGAAATTAGCAGAAAAAGTGTTCAAAACACTCACTTGACAGTACCTTCTAAGAACCAAACTTATACTGGGACAAACTGCCATAACCTTTATAAAAGTTTACCATGGTATTTTGCACTTTTGCCATGCTTTCCCCATGGTTATACTATGCATTTACCATAGTTTACCCTGAATATGCTTTCCCATATCTCTCTGTGCTTTATGACACTTTGCTATGCTTTTACTAAGGGAAACCCTGTAAAAAGAGTATGCCTACCAGTATGCTTTATAATGTAGTTTAAAGGGGTACTTTTGCATTGTCATTATATTTAATTTCTTACTTGTTTGATATCTTGCTGATCTATATTATTCTCTGTCTTCTCTGTTTCTGCTACTTGTACTAACTTACGTGTAACTCTTTTCAACTTGTAACTCAATTTCGTGCCACATTTCTGAAGTAAGGTGGTGTTAGAAATGATGACTGGGTGTGAAACTATAATTTAGAGGCATCCCCACTGGACCTCTGTGCAAATTAAATGTTTTGGATTGAGCTACTAATGATAAAAAACCTGTGCTCTCCTTGAAACCAGGACAATTAATGAAAAATGGTTTAATTATTTATGCACAAATAAATCACCAGTACCATCTCCACTATCAATATTTTTGCGGAATTCCCTTTGCACCAAACTCAGATGTAACACAGATGTTTTATGAGGCTTCATTCTGGACTCTAGATGATAGCAATGGCAATAGCCTGGTTGCCTGTAAGATATCTCTCCCTCTCTCCAGTCCAGCTCCCACTTTTGAACAGACTGTGCTTTTTATATATACTGGAGAGTTTATTATATTTTGCTTCCCTGTTATGTGTCAAATTATATATATATATATATATATATATATATATATATATATATATATACTGTGTGTGTGTGTATATATATATATATATATATATATATATATATATATATATATACAGTATATATATATATATATATATATATATATATATATATATATATATATATATATTATTTTATGCACGAATCACGCCAAAAATAATCCCATGCAGCCCTCCCCCTGTCCATACTACCACAGGCCGAGATGGCATTACTGCAGCCTACGGTTTCTAATTTGAGAGGAGCCTCCTTGTGAAGAGGGTAGATAAACTGCAGACATCAAAATGCACGTAACAGGCCCCAGCTGCTGCTTGGGAGGATCAAGGCTCTGTCACAGGCCTGGTGAAAGAGGCTTGGGTTTAGGAAAGGTTAAGGACTCACAGTACTGGAAACTGAAGCCCTGTGTCTGTCTGTCTGTCTGTTTTTTTGGCAATTGCATATAGCAGCAGGTTAGACATAAGGAAATGTACAATGGGGCTCACCCGGTTCCTAACAGCTGACTAATGCCAAAAATGTCAAATTGGGTCTTTAAGGATCCAAATGATTCAGTATCAACCGGCTACCCATTCCATAACCTCACCACTGTTTGTGTAAAGTGTCTCCTACCCTCTCTCCTAAGTATGTTTCCTCTGCTCATCTGTGAAATAATCTTATGTCACGTGTATGATAAGGACATCAGCACAGTACCAAGTATTCCTGTCTTAGAGGCAACCAGCAAAAAAATAAGTGATTTGTTGATTTCTCCTTAATAGTATTTGGTTTAAATAAATCCATACAATTAAAATAAGCAGTCCCTCATTTATCAGTTGCATAAAGTAGCAGGTTAGAGGTACACATACTTCTGGATACCTCCACTAGTCAAATGCAAGTAAAAAAAATACAATTCTACCTGTTGCTTATTCTGAAAGCTAATGGATAGTAAAACACCCAGTAATCACTAGCTGTATTCACTGACTATAATTGCAGACACAGTTGTAGCAGAAGGTAAACAATCCCTGACTGCTAGGCGCTCTGCTGATGGTCTGAACCATGAATACTCACATCAGCACAGTACTGCTTAGTCCTAGCCTAGAGGGATCCAGTGTGCCCCCTACTGAGTAACAGTACCAGCTCCGCTACATACACTGCTCTCTGGAGAAGGTCACTAATCCTGGTAAAGACCAGTTGCTTAGCTCCAAAATGGTATGTGTGGGCCCATTACAGTACATTATGATACGTACAGTAATATGAAAAAATCAATCAAAAGGTTATTACAGAATGTTGTTTTAATGAGTATCCAGGCTCAATGACTCTCTGTGTCTTTCTCTAAAATGATAGAAAATTGCTCTGTGGTGGTCCCCCTGCCTCCCCCTGCCTCCAAGCGAGCTGCACCTATTCCCCAGACAATCTATCACAAAGAGAGAGATTTCTATTAATTGACACACTATTAGAGCAGGCTATTATAGAGGGAATACAGGCAGCTAAAGCAAATAAGAAAGCAATTTAGTCAGCTCAATGAGGGCAGAACTAAGGGGGATAAGAGCTTTGCCCCTCAACCTCTTTCCAAAACAGCAGGCTGGTGTAGTTATTGTCATTGTAACTAATGCACACCATCGTTAATCAGGGTGTGAGGAGGCAGGACTCTGTGCAGTCTGGGGACAGGTTGCTGCTTGGTTCTGGAATAGCTGAAGATAGAGTAAAGAAGTTAAAGTGATTGAAGCTAAATCCAAATAATTTCCTGTTATACACTTCAATATATATATATTTGTATTCAAAAACTAGAGTGTGCTGATACTCATATTTTCTGAATAATTGCCTTTAAGAAATTTGAAGTTAAGTATCCTTTAAATAGAATGAAAACTGGTTAATTACTGAACACAAAAGTATACGTTTCCTCGGTTCCCCTTGTTTACACAATTATTAAGTATAAATCAGTAGAAATCTGAAGGTGTTATTTAATATAGAACCTGTTATGATCAAGCTAACTAAAACTAATTTATTTTTTATAATCGATTATGTGTCTTACCTTACTTTCATCCTTTTGATATTAAATCTTTTTTTTTCACTTTCCTTAGTTTCTTTAGCTTTCCTACTTTCACCTGAATAAAAGACGTTTGAGGTCTTGAAAGCTTGTGATTAATTTGTGTTTAGTTAGTCCAATAAAAGGTATCCCATCTCCTTCTCTTTGTCTATCATCTCTGGACTAACACGGCTACCATTTCAACTATCAACGACTTAGTTTCCTTAGAATTGCATAATCGCTGCAATGAATTGTGGGCACGGTGTTATCTCTGAGTAAACTCGACAAACAAATATATATCCCAGTATCCAGAGAAATAGTTTGTGTTAGGTTTAAGAAAAGGTCACGTTTCCAAATCAGTTGCATTTTCAGTAAATTTATGGCCACGGTACAGCAGTGAAAAATGTCAGGGCCCCGGATGAAAGGAAAATACAAGTATCAGCACTCTATTAAAAATATTGGAGAAACATTATATCTGGCATCTCAAACCATGCTTTCAGATTATGTCACACTTCCTTGCTTGATTCACCCATTCAGGTAAGAGATGTGGAATAACTTTACACTGAAAGTATATGGCTCCTTTCTTGTCACAGGCCCTATTCTTGTTGAAAATGTTTAATTCTGTTCCTATTGTCTAAGTGATGTTTGAGGCTGTATAAATCCAGTATTAACCTCGACTGGCTAAGATGCTATGGAACTCTCTTTTAGACACTCTTGGGTCATGTAAGTCCCTCCCTGATGTGTGCATGCTGGTGTATCGGAACCCCCTGTCCAGCTGGTTAAGGATGTCTCTTTCCCTGTGCAGAGTCCTCAGACCCTGTTTGCAGACCTCTCTGAGCATGACAGGATCTTCGGCAGGGGTGACGTGGTGAGGCACAACCAAGACGGACATGAGAACCAGGCCTTCCTGTCGGAGAACATGGAGACACTGAGGCTGCGAGAGGAGGCACTGCTGCAGATAGAGGTCAGAGGCAGGCAGCCTGAAATGATGATGAGTTACAGTTCATAGAGATAGATTTAATAAAAAATGTACACTGACACTTTATGACCTAGTTAAAACCTCATACTGTATATACTACATTTGAGTTAATGTCACCAGATAATTGACGGGTTCTGTATTTTTTTTATTTGAATCTACCTCTAGTCCTCTAAGCACTGCCATCCCACAACTATTGGGAAATTTGTCTCTTGAAAATAACAAATGAATGTAGAATCTTCAGAGTTCAAGATTAGACCTGCTTAGTTTGCATATAAATTACTGGAGTCTGATGATATATAAAGAGATTTTTTTTCTAAATAAGTTTGTAAAAAGTTTTGACTTGTTCTGAAAATTTTCTTTGTTTTTTATCCTTGCAGATAATACTAAAACGTGTGGGTCACTTTAACTGGTTCTAAAACTAGTTAGCTAAATCAGCAGAATGTGATGCTGATTTATGTCCCAAACAGATTGTATATCGTGTCTCACACTTAAAATTGCATAAACTCATTTATTGGACTGGAAAATGTAAGGAAGAACATATCCTATATATCGTGTATTTTGTGCTGTACAGAACAAAATGCCTCCCAGTTCATATTGCCCGTTTCACACTGATTACACAGCCTTCTCACTCTTGATGCCCAGGTTATTTAGTGTTAACTGTGATCACAAACATTGTTTGACAAGGTAGTCTGCCTGCCACAGTCTATCCCTCTCAATCCCATCTCTTTCTCTCTCTCAGAGCTGCACAGCTCACTCTCCCACAAGGCTGTCCAGTGCTAAATTCCTGTTATCTGTAAAACGCTACTAGTCCGATTTCTAAACTTCACGACTGCTAGGGGAATCTTGTAAGCTCAAGGGCAATTGATTTTCATCAGAAAAAGAAAATGAAAATAAAGAATCAGTTTAAATGGGGGAGTGGGGAGCTACAGAAAAGGAAAGAAATTGCTTTGGAATTGAGCACAGTGATCAATACCACTTAGTCCATCCTGGGACAGGTGATGAAAAGCTGCATTAAAGAGAACTGGTAAGAAATGCCAGAGGCTGAAGCAAACAAAAATGAAACACAAAAAACACCCTCTCTTACTTTAAGTGCTTTCCTTGATAGAGAACACTGGCTTGGGTTCATTACAACACAATAGGAACCAATATAATGGGATAACAAGAACCACATCTTACCGTCACACTTTTTTATAACCAATTTGGTTGCATGTAGATAATGGATATATAATGGAAGCACCTGCATGAACCTGATACTTACAGTGTGTCCTTTGTATATTTATTGGCAACCACATATCCAGTTGTGAATTGTGATGAGACTTGGTTAGGACATTCTTAAAAACAAGTTATTGGCATTAACAGAATATGGTGATATTAGGAGCTGCTTTGCCATCTGTCTTTACATATGTGTGTATTTCATCAATTGCTGATCTGTCCGTCCATCCATCCATGTGTCACCCTTTCATATAAACACAGTGGATGCAGATCTTCATGATCTCCTTTTTTATTATACAGATAGCACTGATTTACAATCGTGACGGAGGGTGCATGTTACTAAATAGATAAATAATCACACAGATTTTTGAATTAATAACATACCCCTAAAACATTTGCATGGATGTTGATAAAAGAACATGTAAACAATATAAGGCTCGCCACCAGTTTGACAGTTTTATCCAGGTAATAAACTAATAGGAGCTGATTCACCAAACACTTGGTATTTAATAAACAGATATTGCTTACAACCTGTTCCCGACTAGAACATAGGAAGGGCTGTTGTGTTAGTTTGGGGCTGTGCTACAGCAGTAACCTGGTACTGTAATTTTTGGATATAGCTGTGCACCGGTGTAAAATGTGCTCTGATGCATTTCATCCACTTTTTGTTGTATTACACAGTTTGTTGTATTACACAGTCCTATGGATATATTTTAGCGACCCGGTATTGGTTATGAAAACTACATACAGTACTGTGCAAAAGTTTTAGGCAGGTGTGAAAAAATGCTGTAAAGTAAGAATGCTTTCAAAAATAGACATGTTAATAGATTATATTTATCAATTAACTAAATGCAAAGTGAGTGAACAGAAGAAAAATCTAAATCAAATCCATATTTGGTGTGACCACCCTTTGCCTTCAAAACAGCATCAATTCTTCTAGGTACACTTGCACAATGTCAGGGATTTTGTAGGCATATAGTCAGGTGTATGATTAAACAATTATACCAAACAGGTGCTAATGATCATCAATTCAATATGTAGGTTGAAACACAATCATTAACTGAAACAGAAACAGCTGTGTAGGAGGAATAAAACTGGGTGAGGAACAGCCAAACTCAGCTAACAAGGTGAGGTTGCTGAAGACAGTTTACTGTCAAAAGTCATACACCATGGAAAGACTGAGCTCAGCAACAAGACACAAGGTAGTTATACTGTATCATCAAGGTCTCTCCCAGGCAGAAATTTCAAGGCCAGCAGGGGTTTCCAGATGTGCTGTCCAAGCTCTTTTGAAGAAGCACAAAGAAACGGGCAACGTTGAGGATCGTAGACGCAGTGGTCGGCCAAGGAAACTTACTGCAGCAGATGAAAGACACATCATGCTTACTTCCCTTCACAATCGGAAGATGTCCAGCAGTGCCATCAGCTCAGAATTGGCAGAAAACAGTGGGACCCTGGTACACCCATCTACTGTCCGGAGAAGTCTGGTCAGAAGTGGCCTTCATGGAAGACTTGCGGCCAAAAAGCCATACCTCCGACGTGGAAACAAGGCCAAGCGACTCAACTATGCACAAAAACACAGGAACTGGGGTGCAGAAAAATGGCAGCAGGTGCTCTGGACTGATGAGTCAAAATTTGAAATATTTGGCTGTAGCAGAAGGCAGTTTGTTCGCCGAAGGGCTGGACAGCGGTACACGAATGAGTGTCTGCAGGCAATCCTAGATGGGGGACACTGCTGCTGTACCCTTCAGCAAGGTACTTTACCTAGATTGCTCCATTAAAAACCCAACTGTATAAATAGGTAATTGTATGTGAAAACAATAATGTGTAAAAAAAATAATAATGTAATTGTATGTAAAAATAATGTGATATCTTGTAACAATTGTAAGTCGCCCTGGATAAGGGTGTCTGCTAAGAAATAAATAATAATAATAATAATAATAATAATAACAGTGAAGCATGGTGGAGGTTCCTTGCAAGTTTGGGGCTGCATTTCTGCAAATGGAGTTGGGGATTTGGTCAGAATTAATGGTCTCCTCAATGCTGAGAAGTACAGGCAGATACTCATCCATCATGCAATACCATCAGGGAGGCATCTGACTGGCCCCAAATTTATTCTGCAGCATGACAACGACCCCAAACATACAGCAAAAGTCATTAAGAACTATCTTCAGCGTAAAGAAGAACAAGGAGTCCTGGAAGTGATGGTATGGCCCCCACAGAGCCCTGATCTCAACATCATCTAGTCTGTCTGGGATTACATGAAGAGAGAGAAGCAACTGAGGCTGTCTAAATCCACAGAAGAACTGTGGTTAGTTATCCAAGATGTTTGGGCCAACCTATCTGCCGAGTTCCTTCAAAAACTGTGTGCAAGTGTACCTAGAAGAATTGATGCTGTTTTGAAGGCAAAGGGTGGTCACACCAAATATTGATTTGATGTAGATTTTTCTTCTGTTCACTCACTTTTCATTTTGTTAATTGATAAATATAAACTATTAACATGTCTATTTTTGAAAGCATTCTTACTTTACAGCATTTTTTCACACCTGCCTAAAACTTTTGCACAGTACTGTACCTCTGCATACATAAATACAAGCAGTATACAGTAGGCTACTAACTGGGCTTCACCACAGGAAAAAGCAGATCAAGTTCACAGTCTGCAACGCACTATGGAATACTTACATTTTTAGAATTTTGGTCTGCAAAATATGTTACAAAAATATATTTAGCTTAAGAATCCTATTTGAAATGAATAGTAAGGCTACATTTTAATTTAATGAGACATCTCCCTCCTTTGACATCTCTCTCATTTTCAGGTACCAGTAATATTACATTTTAGTTGATGCATTTTAAGTTAGCATATCTTATATAAATCTTAAATACTGTAAACCACATCCTCCTAGTGTTACTACTATAATCCGCAAGACATCAATTGTAAATAATATGGTAGTATTAGCAAAACACACCAAATTTGAAAAACAAATCATAGATAACATGCTTCGATAAATTCCATGCACTCCTCTTCATCGTCCCTTAATAATGTGTAAATGGCGGAGCATTACACTACAAAAACAAACACATATAAAGGGCATTCAAGCAGACTCTGAATTGATGACTCCCATTAAACACCAGTAATTTAGTCTCAGCCAAGTTCAGTGAATGGGGTGGTTTTTAAAAGCTGTATGTATGGATTGGTGAAAATGAGGGTGATGTTGTAACATGCTGATTTGGCTTTATGTATGCTCCTGCATTCTCTTGGTTCAACAAACAGTCATTCAGTTAGAAGTGTCAAGGAAATATTAGATTTTTTAAAAAGCCATTTATTTCGACATCCAACATATTGGATTCTCTCTGTATTTGCAGGTTCTTGAAAATGTCATTTTAAACTGTAAAGTATGAATGTGTACAGTCTGTTCTAGAGCTGAGTGCATGCATGTCTTTGTGTGTGTGTGTGTGTGGAGGGGGGGGGGGGGGGGTATATGCCTTTGTTTGTACGTGAGATTACCCTGATAAAGGTTTACCACAGTAAAAGCAAAGCAGTGTAATAAAGCATAGTGAATGCATAGTAAAGCATAGGTAAACATTGTAAAGCCTACAGATGTATGATGAAGCAAAATATAAAGCATGACAAACTATGATAAACTATTGTAAATGCATAGTACAGTATAATCATTTGAAAAACCTTTATAAGGGCATTTGGTGGTTACCTTGAAGTGTACAGTACAATGAGGTTAGGTGGCACATATGGTAAAATGCCTGGGTGTGACCCATTGCAACACATTTTGGTCTATTCTGACACCTGGCAGACTGTTGACAGCTGCCCAGGACTTAATGTGTTGGGGTGGTGGAGCTCATGATGCAGACTGGTGAAACCATGATAGAAGTAGATGGTGCCTGTAAATTCACACAAATACTACTTTTAATTTAATGAAAGATGTAATTGTTTTGTTTGTCTAATTTAAAAGTCCAAGGTTAAGTTTAGTGTTGGGCTAGGGATTTGTGTACTTGACTAATAAAATAGTGAGCTCAGTTTCTTTGAGGAAAAAATAAATCAGCCTTGTCCTCATAATGTATTTTTGTGTAGGTAGAGGTTACCACTACACTTAAATAAAATGTATGTATGATGGAGTTTCTGTATAGATGCTTGGAATGGGGGCTCAATGCGTGAAGTTGGTTTACTTTACTTTACAGCTGGTTCAACACATTCTAATTTAGCACTCATTTTGAACTACCTTAGTTAAGGTGACATTACAGTCGTTAGTCAAAGATTAGTGCTAATCAGTGTCTGTGAAACCATTGGAATGTCCGGTACATGTTCATCTTGTTTGTGTGTGAGTCAAAGATAGATATAAAGTCCATCCATGTTTTGGTTGTTGTTATTTGGGTGACTGATCATGTTATAAGAATTGAAACAATGAATAATTTCACAGCTGTAAATAATGGCTCAGTATTGTTACACTGTGGTGGATAAGGCATCTGGGGTAAGAAGAAGAATTGCATGGTTAGGCATGGTTGAGTACCATTCTCGTGTAATAAATGATTTCCTATTTGCATTCTGATTTACTTACAGATCTTTACTGCTGTATAATAAATCTAAAGTGAGGAATTCCAGGGGTATAAACATGCCATTTGTACACTAAACTATTTTCTTCCTCATATGCAATTGTTGGGCTTACTTTAAAATGTTTTTATAGTTGCAATTATAATGGAAGTAGAGTACATTACATTGCATTCTCCAGTTAAAGTTATTGGCCGTGTTGAAACAGAAAATACAGATTTGATAACCCATTTGAAAGAGGAGCCTGACCACCATTAGGATTCTATATATCTTGCAATATACATAAAAGTGTACACTTTTCATGTCACAAAGGCTCCCACTGACAGCACAACATAGCAACATGTCAAAATTGAGGGCTGATTTAATTGATCCGATCAGAAGCAGAATTTTTTTTTATATTTTATTTACAACATACAGTCGCAGACAAATTTATTGCCACCTGTTAAAGGATGTGAGTGGTGTGGGTGACAAAAGGAATGTCCAGACAGTATTCATTTTCAAAAATCTGTGTATTTTCCAAACATAAATAATAAAGCCGCCCCTCTACCAGCAATGGTATCGGGGGCTGCACAGCGGGTTTCCAGTCCCAAACAGAAAGTACACAATACACGTTATAATCCCCATGGTGCATGAAACTGTGCTGTCCAAACCGGGGGATGGTGGTGCTTAGTGGTGTTGTGCCATGAGGGTAGTGCTCAGGGGTGTGTGCTGGCTCCCTGGCCACAGCTCCCGTCTACTCGTCCTTGGCAAATCACAATAAAACAAAACAAAACACAGCGCTCCGACAAGTTAGAAACTCGCGCATAAGGGGCCGTACTCACATAGCTGCATTCCCTTTGTACTGCCAAACTCCTCCCTCTGATCAGCCCGGCACCACGGTCTATCCAATCACTGCCTGCCCCATAGCTGAGTTGCCACCTACCACCAAGTCGCCCTGTCTATGGGAAAGCATACCACCAGCCTTGCACAGCGCCCTTTCTGGTTGGGAGGGAGATTTGCAGCTCAGATTCCTTTTCTCTCTGTCACACCACCCTACACATATTATATCATAATTCAAGTTAAACTTTAGTAAACTTGAACAAACAAACGTATTTAAGTAAAAATATTTGTTCATAACAAAAGAACTGGAACCGCCGCTTTGGTATTTCGTGTGTCCTCCTTTTGCATCTATTACGGCTTTCAAACGTTTATGATCATTGTTAACGAGTATGTTACATCTTGTTGGTGAAATCTAGGCCCATTCTGTCATGCATATTTCCTCCAGCTGAGACAGATTGGATACACAATTCTTGGCTACAGCTTTTTTCAAATCAATCCAAAGCATTTCTATTGGATTATGATCTGGTGATTGTGAAGGCCATTCCTTAACTTATATATATATATATATATATATATATATTATTGAGGTTATATTCAAAATAAAAACATGTATTGTAAAAGACATTGAAAATGACTGCTTTGGTGGTTCTAGGTGGGCAGGATTATAACTTTCTTATTTTTGCAATCCTGCATTTAATACATGTATTTAGGAAAAGTCATGAACGGATAACCACATAACTTTCAGACACGCAGAGTAATTTAAATTTGAAAACCTCAAACCATCAAAATGACTGCCGTGGTGGTTCTGGTGTTAAAACAAAAATGTAATCTGAGATTGCTGGTTAGGGACTCCAAGGCCACCTGACTGGTTGAAGAAACTCTAAATTTAATTTCAATGTTTTGTCAATATCTAATCCAGGGGCAGCACTTCTATTGGAACTGTAAGGATTCACAAATGTAGTGCCTGCAGTGCTACTAAAAACAGAGTGCAGAACAACAACAGGGCCAAAGCATGCCAAACAGAAGACTGAGATCCTCAGGTTTGCTGGCACTATAGTCATCACCAAATAAATGTTTTATGAAGCAAATAAATGTATACACTTGTGGATCCAATATTTATTAACTTAGGCTATAAGAAATTGTTGTTCAATCTGTTGTGTAAACAGAAATGCTCTGAGCATTATTTAAAAAAAAAAAAAAACATGTCAGGATAACTGCTTCTTCTTTAGTTCAGATGGGATTATTTTGTTTATTTAATGGTCAGTAAAATAAAATAGATCAGATGTTTTGTCTTCATAGCAAGAACAATGATTGTCCTTTGTTTTGCATATTGGATCAATAATTTCACACACATTTAAATCTTTGTTTTTAATGAGTGCTCATCTGTACAGTTATTACTTTTTCAATAAACCTGGAAACTGGAAAAAAAAATATTTAACTATCTGAAGAAAAGGCTGTTTTTATTAACAACCATCTATTGGCTACATAGCTATTTCAAGACTAAGTAACAACAATAATATGTCTTCATTCTACTGATACATTTGAATTTTGGTCTACATTTTAAAAGTGTTCAGGATTCAGCAGAGAACACTAGAGGTAAGGGAAATAGGTAATTCCAGAAGTAAGAATGGAGACACAGTTGTTGCATTTTCCCAGAATATTGAGCCTATAACAAAGACGGATTTGGGGAAACTGACTGAAGACTTTAAAATCTTAAAAGGAGTTAACAAAGTTAACCTTAGCCAGGACCTGAGTACACAGTTGTTACAAAAAGGATATTGCTGCTCTAGAAAGAGTGCAAAGAAGACCAACCAGAATTATCCCGGGTTTAGAAGGCATGTCGTATGCAGACAGGCTAAAATAATTGAATCTATTCAGTCTTGAACAAAGAAGACTATGCGGCGATCTGATTCAAACATTCAAAATCCTAAAAGGTATAGACAATGTCGACCCAGGGGACTTTTTTGACCTGAAAAAAGAAACAAGGACCAGGGGTCAGAAATGGAGATTAGATAAAGGGGCATTCAGAACAGAAAATAGGAGGCACTTTTTTACACAGAGAATTGTGAGGGTCTGGAACCAACTCCCCAGTAATATTGTTGAAGCTGACACACTGGGATCCTTCAAGAAGCTGCTTGATGAGATGGGATCTACTAACAACCAAACGAGCAAGATGGGCCGAATGGCCTCCTCTCGTTTGTAAACTTTCTTATGTTCTTATGTTTCTTATTTTGAACAGGCATCCAGAATACTCTCATAGGCCTTCCATGTTTAACCTACAAACATGATTGCCATCTCAGAAATATCTATGCCTGATTATTCTGCTGAGATTCTTTAAAGCTTTTTCTGTGATGGAATTTCATGCATAAATGGATTTGACTCAAATATTGTTTATCTGAGGAATGAGAAACTTGCAGCAGAAAATACAAACATTCCTCTTAAAGCACAGGGATAAGCTTGTATACCAAATGTGGTTGTAGCTTTCTTTACTTACTTACCTTGTAAATTATGTTTTTATACAAGATACAAAAAAGTAGCATTAGCATACTCTGTATACTTAAAAGTTTATCCTTTGCAACAAAATAAAAAAAATAAAAATAAGATTAAGATAAATTTATTATCCACCAAGGCAAGACTATACAAAAACAGGATGTACTGTAAATGTACATATTACAAGCACAGCTTACTAAAATCTCTTGAAAGGTACTGATTGGAAAGACACTGTCTGCAGTACTACATTGGAGTGACAATAATTTGTGGGCACAGTGAAAGGATCATGGTGTAGGGAATTGTTCTTTTTTTTTTTTTAATGATTATCTAAGATGGATAATGCCATAAGGTTGACTATCCATGTAGGGCTGTCCTGGAAAATGAACATATGGCCAATTGCATTTCATTGACAAGTAAAAGACTTTTGTTAAATAAATTAGAATAATATAGTAGTTCAATTTTCCTTAGTGTAACTAAACCTTTCAGCTATATGAAGCTGACGATTGTCTAGTAACCCAGGGCCTTGGCCATCTGTGTTGGGGACGTGTGATGAAGTGCCCGCCCCTGTGTGTATTTTGTGTGTTATATGTTGTATGTTGCGTGTGTTAATGTTGGTGTATAGTCATTGGTACACGGGATATAAACGGGTCTGTGTTTCACGTGTATTTAAAAATGTATATTTGTATTTAGGCACGAGGATGGCACAGCACTTCACGTGCAAGTAAAATGTAATATGTGAGCACGGGGAATTGCACTTTATTGATTCACGTGCAGTTGTACCGCGTCTCCAATTGAAGGATTGATTAGCAGTCGAGTCTCGGTACAACTGCATAAATAGATGCACGTTTCATTCAGTCGGGGTTGGGTGTTCGAGAGTGGAGAACGGGAGAGAGAGGAAGGAAAATAACAATTGTTCCAGCGTGCTGGAAGTGCCAGCACGGTACTTGTTAAACGTTCGTCCGCTTGTTTTGTGTGTTAGTTCGTTTTGTTTACCTGTTTATTTTGGCTCCAGTGCCGTGTCCTGTTTTGTGTTTAAAACCCTTTTATTTTCTGTTTGTTAATTATTAAATGCTGAGCGCGATCACGCGCTCAGCTTCACCAAAACCCCAAGTCTCCGTTGTTTATTTCCTGGCTTTGGTCTGACACCACCCACTCCGGCCGTCTTTGTGACAGGACGTTACAGAAAAAAGTAGCTTATTACTCGTTAATTGTTTCTTCAGAAAAAAACAAATATAGTGTCCTTACTTAACAAAAAATTTGCGTGTTATATTACTTGTTACATATTACTCATTATATTGTCTCTTTGCTCGTCCTGTTAAACAGTTGTAACTATTACTTACTTTTTAACTGTTTGGTTCATTTATTAAATGTGTCAATGTTTTTGTCATACAACAAACAAACAACTCTTAATAACATATTGGATATTGCAAAAAGTAAATTTCAATCATTACAATACATGCGACTTTGTGGAAGTATCTTTCCAATGTATTCATAAAGAAGAGAAAATTAAAAAAGCAACTGCAGTTACATAAAAGGCCTTTTGTAAAAGAATGTCAAGCATTAGTTGGAAAAAAAACTGACAATGTATATAAAACATTGTGTTAGATCAATCACTTAACGTAATACACACATGTATTTTGTAGATACATATTATGTATCTGTGCATCATTTCAACTGTAGTGTTTTTAGTATGCATACAATTTGAGTTCTTCAAAGCATACATTCAGTCAAACTGTTTTTAAAAGTTTTGTTTATAAATCTAAATAGTTCTTTATTGCATCGCATCAAAATGTACCTTTCGGGATCGCTGTGATTTTATTAGGCTCTGAAATCAAGCCAGTTAACCTGATTGTGCACATGAACGCATGCAATTAGCCAGACAGAAACAAAACTAAGATGGTGACGATAAAGCTTGTAGTGTATGAAAGCTGCACTGCCATAAGGCGAGTTGCCAGTGCTTCCGGTTTGACAGCGTGCCACTGTGCAAGAGGCTGAGACAGCACAGATTACAAACAGTGACTGAGGTTGCATCTGTAAAATACAATAAAGAGCAGTTCATGTTAGGGTTACACCTCAACTGAACTGAAATGTACTTTGGCATACAACAGAGAAAAGGCAATGAAACAAACTTGTTTATTTGTTGAGTAAAGTAACTGTAATATTATTACAAATCTAAAGTGGTATATTACCTCATTATTGACAAAAGTAATATTATTACTGTAACGCACTACTTAACTTGGCCACATGGATTATGAATCACATTCATTGCTCTCCGTGGCCCCCAGCTTCTGGTGGAGATTTTAAGAAATATATTGAGAATTTAGTAACCCACATCTAGGTTCAGTCTAAAAGCAATTGACCAGTAAATAAACTTGTAACTCATTTACTTGAGATCTTTGGATGTGTAGGTTTCCTCATTGTCCTGTTTAGAGAGTGGGCTGCAAGCAGGTCTTTTCCCTGCAATGCACCTGTGTTTTGCCTTTGAAGGCTCCCACGCAGGGTGGGAGAAATCCCTTTCAAGCTGGTCAAAAAAAATGAAACAAAAGAAAAATGTATAAACGGCACTTGAAAATGTAATTACAAACATTCGTCTAACAATACTACTCCTCATCCATTAAAATATTGTACATGTTTTTGCATTTTAAATTTTAATCAGTGTTCAAGGAACTACATAAACTGAGTTCCTGTCTCTGTGTATATCCCTCATGTTTTTATCAGGGGTGGGAAAGTTGATGGCCGGTAGCAAGGGGTTTTGTGATACCAGTGTAGAACAGCAGGTTCTGCATCAACGTTTTCCTCGCTCACAGTTATTGAAGCAATATGATTGGTTACGTAGAAAAGATTATAAAAAATGCACATCATTATTAATTCATACACAAGAAACACATGGCCATCAGTGTTTTATCTGGAACAGTTTTGTCTTGGTCTGCCCAAAGACACATTACATGAGCCTTATTTGTATCATGAATTTTGATAGATTCCAGTTTAAAACCTGGACTTTAGAAAAAGACAGATGAATGGTCAGTCACGTTGGGGTGTATTCTGCATACTCTGCAGAATATCAGCTTGCTCTCTGAATCAAAGAAAAGCTGTTCATGCTGACTTTGCCATTCTGATCACATTTCACAACAGGGTACTACTTGTATTATCGTAGTTCTACTTGTATTATCTACATGAATCCTACCAGAAAATCTAAAGGCTAACAAGGAGGCTTGCTTCGGTTTTGATAATGACATGGTTTCAAACCAGAGAGAGGCACAGAACTAATGCTATAACTGAGGGAGTACCTTTCACAGCCACGATCACACCATGCAAAGGTATTTTTTTATGCAGAGGCTTTCCAAATACTAAACAACATTATTATTATTATTATTATTATTATTATTATTATTATTATTATTATTATTATTATTATTATTATTATTAATAATAATAATAATAAAGCCTTTCTAACTGTTTGCAGACCTTTATTTAATTTTTGGTAAAGATGTCGGAATAAAAAAGGAGTGGCAAAAAAACATTAGATATTATTAAATTAAAATCTGCTGCCTGATGTCCTCTCCTCATTTAAAAATAAAATAAAAGAAAGACAGAAAAAATGGACCCCCAATGGAACCCTCCCTTTTCCAAACATGTATTTTCAATCAGACGAGTAATAATTGATTGACTGCATAAAACTAGAGAGGAGAGTTAACCCCAATTTTTTTTTAAACCAACCACCTGCCTTTCTCACACATAATGGGCAGGTCAAAAACCAGTGTTATTGTATTGAACTCGTTGTATAGTAATGAGAGCTTTAGTAGCATTTTCAAAATAAATGTGTTAATTAAATTAATCCGTTAATGCTTTGAAATTTAGTTGATGAGGTCGTTAATGAACGCATTTCTCATTAAAAAAGCTTAATTGTCGCAGGTCAATACATCACTTCCTGTCTCAATGACTAGATAAGGGGAACTCTTAATTCAAATGCATGTTAAAGAGATCGAGAAAATGAATTGAAGCATAATTTACTGTTATGGAAACTACTGGCATACAGGGAGGCAAGCAGCAGCCAAATGGAAATAAAAAATAACTGGAATATCTATGTTGTGTATAATTTGTAAACTTCATTTAAAATTGTGAATTTTGTCATGCAGAATGTACATTTATTTAGAACACTTCACATATAAAATGCTTTACGATTATCTGGTGTGTGAGTAAAAATCGGACGGCATGGATTAAGAAAAATAATAAATAAATAATAATTAAACCCCACTAGTCATTTAGAACATAAGAACATAAGAACATAAGAAAGTTTACAAACGAGAGGAGGCCATTCAGCCCATCTTGCTCGTTTGGTTGTTAGTAGCTTATTGATCCCAGAATCTCATCAAGCAGCTTGTTGAAGGATCCCAGGGTGTCAGCTTCAACAACATTGCTGGGAAGTTGGTTCCAGACCCTCACAATTCTCTGTGTAAAAAAGTGCCTCCTATTTTCTGTTCTGAATGCTCCTTTATCCCCTCTTTCGGGGGATATTTTGACATATTTTACTATATACAACTCTTTTAATGTGCATTCTGCAATGTTTTTTTGATTAAAAAGAAAACAAAATACTGTAAGCCATCTACTGTATGTATATTGGTTGGTTTTAGTATGTACGATTGTAGGCTATAAATAAATAAGTTTGAAGGTAGTACCATTTGTGTTTGTAGTTGTTAGCTACATTATACATGTATATCATGTACTGTATGTAACACTTTGTTATATATTTATTAAGGTTTTAAAATTACGATAGAACTCCCTACCCAATACACAATTTGTTTATAATTAATTGTTTGGTGACTCAATTTTTCTGGTACTCCGTGATAAATAAACTCAGCAGTAGCCACAGAATACTTACAGTATTATAAGAATATTTTATATGCATACAAACATGTTAAAGTGAAAGTGTACATTGAAGATAAAGTGTGGGGGGAGTCTGACAACATTAAATACGTTTAGGCAAATTCCATGTCAGTGATCTCTGTGTTTCCTTGTACGCTTGTTCTTTGTTCTTGTGTGGATTAGACACAGGTGTTAAAGCCAATATGGACGCATTACAAATTCGCAATCACCTAAGGAAACTTTATTGTAATATCTAATATGTAATTTTCCATCCCCAAAATTTCAGTTGTATAATTCAAATAAACTCTACAGTAGAGGTCAGCTGTCATATAATGTACATATAATATACAGTTGCATTGATAATTTCTTGGTAGTAACATTACACTGGGTGCAAATAACGGTACATCATTTTAGCAATACAACAAACGTTCCATATGGTTACAAATGGATAAAACAAGTGAATAAATCTCCTTCATAACCACAAATATAGAAAAGTCTCAAATATTTTGAGACAAATATTGAATTATCTAGGTTGTCTGTAAGAAATTAACTCTGGTACTGTACACTCACTCTCTCTCTGTATCATCAGCGGCAGTCTGTTAAATGTCTCTTTCAAGGTGAATGATATACTGTTTCGTTAATTAAAACCATCTTTTTCCAAGTGCAAATTAACTCCTGATAAATTACGACAATTAACATGTATTTGCTTTTAAATTCCCAGACAAACATAAGAAATAGTCACAAGAAGCACTGCTCGTTACGTTATTAACATTATTTAATAAAAAAAAAACATAATTTCGGAAATCACATTAGGATAATTATTTAATAATGAAATAGGCGCAACGGCCGTCTGAAAATTCCAAAATCAATGCTACATATTGATTTCTTTATTAACACTGGAGTTCACATTTAAAACTTTTTGAAAATCCTGCCCAATGCATTTTAAAGTATACAGAGGCCAAATCAAATTTTTGTCTTTGTCTTTCAAAACTAAAGGAATAAATTAACAAGATAGCTAAATGTGTCTTTAAAAATTAAAGGATATGTGGTGAATGTCAATACATTTGAAACAGACGTTTTTCTAAAACTGCTATTATTACTAATATCTAATTTCACAATTGACATCAGAAATTAACACATTCCAGCTACTATAACACTCCAAGTTCAACTCACTGAAACCACTTAACTCAGGTCACTGTCCATAACCCTCTACATTCGCTCCTGTTTATCTAAGCCTGCTGATTTATGTCTTAATCCTTGGTTTTCAAAGTATGTATCTGGGAAATGCAGTTTCCTTGCTGAAATACACACAATGACCTCATTCAATTCTTTGGTTGCCAGATGGTGACTTTAATGATATTTTTATTCCTCAACAGGTTAGTTTAGGTCACGATTTCTGCCATACTGCTCCCACCTCTGATTTATCTGTCTATAGTGGATTGACTGTTTCCAACTTGATCTGTGTTTTTATCCAGATATATTTTAGAAGTATATTGCACAGTTCCTTGATTTGCTCAGTTGTGCAATGAACTATTTGTACAGTACTTTGTGAGAAACCTTACCTGCTGCAGTGCCTTTCCAGGCCATGTCCTACTGCAGCCACTGCTAGTTTACCTTCCTCTTCCATGAGTTACAAGAAAGAATGTAATTGTTTATTGAATGTCCTTTGTTACCTTATTAGTATTTTTTTCAGGGTAAAAAAGTCCATATTTCTTGGCATTTCACGGACTTAAAATAGGTATTTCAATATATTTAATGATTCAACATAATATTTATTAAAGCAGGAAAAACAGTGTTGACATATTCAAAATCGATAATTTTCTCTAGAGTTATTATACAAAAAATGTTTCTAAATATTTAAACGCTTACCTGAAAAACAGTAAATGATAAATTGTAGAATATTTCGTTTTTATGTCCACCAACATTCTACAGTATTTTCAACAGACACGTGAAATGTCCCCTTCTTGTACTGGACAGAGCGATCTTTATTGGAAATATTATCGATCTTTGATACAGATTGTATCATTTTTGTTGAAGACATTTTAAAGAAATTGTGCAGCTCTATGCTGCGTGTTCAATCATTCACTGGAAGCAAATAAAATGCCAGGTTCCTAAATGCAGTGTACAGTAACAGATAGTGCTTCAATAAGGAAAACTATTCTGTATTTATTTTTAAGTGATACAATATATGCATATTTACAGTATTCTTTCAGAAATAGGAATTTTCATGGGGAACTACATATTACATGGTGATGGGTAAATTTCATGGAAATCGTGAATTCCATGATAACAGTGAAAAAAAGACATCTCTCACTTCACTACACCTCTGTGCTTCAGCAAGTCTTTCACTTCACCCCCTCAGTGCTCATTATGATTGCACGTGTCTAGAAAACTCTCAATGTATTCATTCCTCAATGAAGAGTGTATTGAAGTCTGTTTCAGGGCAAATGTACCATAATAATTATCAAAAAAGATTAGCTGCATCAGCAGGATGCTCTGAATGTTCTTTGAGTTCATTTTATGGATGATTGGCTCTAAATTGTCTATTAAGACGTCTAAATCTGTACTGTGGTTTTGAAAATGCACTGCGATGCAAATCACATGTAGGCATTATAATGATTGATGAACAATCCTAAGATCTTCAAGAATTATTGTGCTTTAGTTCAAAAGTGTTACAAATATGAATACAAATTCGGTTTCAGTCCCAACCCTAGTTACTGTTATATTATTAACTATTTGAAAGCACTATTTCTCCTCCCTCTCCTCAGTTCTATATGCATCCCATTACTGTACTTTAGATATAGTGCCAGCAAACAATATTGATACAGCTCCTGAGTTTTACTTTGACTTTACCTATAGCTGATTCTGTCTGTAACAAGTACTACTTTATTGGTTCCTGTTGTGTTTCAGTCTTCCTCTTCCTCAAGTGTTCACTATATTCTTGATTAAGTTGTTTTGTATCTGCCAGATAAAATAAATAAATAAAAATGCAGCAACAAGTGATTATCATCACCTACTAGTGCAAGGCAAGCTAGCGAGGAGCTTGAGGTGCAACACAGTCTACAGACTAGAGCAGAGCTGTCCAGCGCTAAACTAGCCATAACGATGACCAGGGAGGTCTTGAAGATACATAAAAATCAAAACACAAAATTCAGTTGCATTCAAAACTATGAGAAAACCATTTTAACCAGCACTGCAGCAGAAATTTAAAATGGATAACTGGGTTACCTACTTTGGACGCAGGGTTGCAGTTTAAGGATTTTCTGACATAATACCTTTCTGAAATTTTGCTTTTAAAATATCACACTTTTATGAGTCAGAACAGCAATACAAATACCATCACAAGCTTAATTAAGGTGCCAAGCTACGTCAATTTGACAAATGTACTGTAAAAACTCCAACCTAGCAGCTAGGTGTTATGGGTTACTGCTGGTATAAATGGGAATTAAAAAGCAGGAGTTCACTGAGACAGGCAGGATTGTGTATTTACAAAATGTTTCTGATTTTATTGTCTCTGATTTTATTTTAATACTAAGTTTGTGTACAGTAGTTCAAAGTAACATTGCAGTTAAATGGAAGGCTCTTTTTTAATGCCTACCCCATTATCAAGATTACTCATGGCTTTAAGGTAATGTTGCATGTTACTCCCTGAAAATACATTTTACTCTCTCAGTGTTAAAATTAGAGGGTAATAGTTACTTCCAGACTTCACAACAGCACACAAACTGGCAGTTAATGAAAATGAAGACCAGATTTCAAAATGTTACCGATGAAAACAGAGACGTGTTAGTTGAAAATCAGGAAAATGCTGCCGCAAGAAAATAAATCTTGAGTGATGTGGCAGTGTGCCCCACCCCTGTGTGTATTTTATGTTTATATGTTGCGTGTGGTGTATAATGTTGGTGTATATGTGTTGGTGCACAGGATATAATGTGGGGTTATGTAGCACAAGTGTTATAAAATGTATATTTGTATTTAGACACGAGGATGGCACAATCACTTCATGTGCAGAGTAAAAGGGGTATTTGTAGGGAAGCACAGGAAGTGCACAAAGCATAACTGGAAGAAAATAGAGAAAACAGGAAAATTAGTTGATTGAAGGAGAAGGAAGGACATACAAGTCTCTCAATGTCTTATACTAAATACTTAAATCTGAAAACTGCCGAATGCAGGAATTTCAGAATGCATCCTCTACCCAGTCAAACATAAGAGTTTGTATGAGTCTAGTGCTTTTGTCTGCAGTTAAAAAGCCAGGGAGGGTATTATTTAGTGGACAGCAGCAGTATTTAAATCTGACACTATTTACATAAATTGAATAGATCCCGCTATGTTTAGTTGACATATGTTTGTTGCTGGATTTTGGACACAACAACTAAGCCTTGCAGCTCATACAATCTTGAGACAGGGTTCAACCAGACATATTGGCTCATATACAGGTACAAGTTTCCTGAAGTGGAAACAGGATTTCTTAATCAAGGTGTACCTCAAATAAAATCACAAGACCGTTCAGTTGGATTAGTCAGTGAATGTTTAGCATTTAATTCAAATTATTTATCAGTATTGGGTGAACATTATCTGCTACATTAATCGTGAGATTCTGAATACATAAAGGACAAATTGTGTTCATTAACTGTAACACGTTCCCAACAGAAACGGGTTACTGAACTATGCTAATGAAATGGTTCAGTGGTTTTATATGAAAAAGCTCTAAAGTGCGCTCCATAAAAAGGTGGTTGTTTTTCTTGGGAGAGGACCATCTTTTTTTCAGTATTTTGAAAGAGTGAGACATACAACTTCCTAATTTTCTTTTCCCTTGTGATGGTCCATTGTAGAGCTACCTTCTGGATACTGTTGTGCATATTTTCCGACGACACCTATCATGAAAAGAGCCTAATTTGTCCATGTCTCTCCACCTAACACACCAACATTCATATCTGTATAGAAGCACTCATTTTACATTGCTGTTGTCTAATTTAAGATTTTAGGCTATACGCTTGCAATTTCCAGATTAGTCTAAAGGCCCTATTGTGATGAAATGAGTGCAATCGCAAACGCAGTGGTTAAAGTCAATCGTGTCTGCCCCGCAGGGAGTGGCTTCTCCAAAAGTGTGATTCTGATGAAATTAAAAACCCAGCGCAAGCGCGTTTAGTAGAGCACTGACAGCGCTCAGCCAATCAATGCTGAGTAGGTTTGGGAATCTGCTATCCAATCAGGGCCAGGCAACAATCCCTTTAAGAGACAGATCGCAAGGCTCCGTTTTGAATGTAGAAGTGGTGATCATGTTGAGCGGTAGTAGCACAAAGCAAGAACAACCAGCGCAAGTCAGAACAGCAAGTGGTAGGTCACTCACCAAGAGAATACATAAACCATGCTACCCGACTGTGGCAAAGTGCCCCCCCTGTGTGTGTTATATGTTACGTGTTGTGTGTAAATGTTGGTGTATAGGCATTGGTACACGGGATATAAGCGGTCTGTGTTTCACGTGTGTGTAAATTGTATATTTGTATTTAGGCACGGGGATGGCACATCACATCACGTGCAAGTAAAAAGTAATATGTGAGCACGGGGAATTGCACTTTAATTAATTCACGTGCAGTTGTACCGAGATTCCAATTGAATGATTGACTAGCAATCGAATCTCGGTACAACTGCATAAAAGCTGCATGTTTTCACTCACTGGGGGTTGGTGTTCGGTGAGTGGAGAACGGGTTAGGAGACGGAGGGTATTTAAAAGTAATAATAGTAAAAGAAGCTCACCGTGTTTGTCTGTGTAGTTCGTTTTGTCTGTCTGTTTATTTTGGCGTGTAGTGTCGTGTCCTGTTTTGTGTTCTGTTTGGTAAACCTTTTTATTTTGTTAATAAACGCTGAGTGCAGCCATTGCACTCAGCTCAGCATCACCACCGTCTCTGTCTGTGTGTTTCTCTCTGGTCTGAGTTCCTCCCTGCAGCCATCTTTGTCACACGTGGTGTCAGAACCGGGACAACAGCGCCTCCAGGGCTCAGGCCAGAGCGGGAACCGCAGTTTTTTTTGGGGAAAAAAAAAAAAAAAAAAAAAAAAAAAAAAAAAAAAAAAAAAAAAAACCAAAGGAGGAAGGTGAGCAGAAGGAGGCAGAGAGGGGGAAAAATGAGGAGGAAGCAGAGGGAGCCAAGGTGGTGCACCATGTGCATTGCATATGGGCATGAGGACGAGGACTGCCCAGAGCAGGAGCCAGGGGAGGAGGAGCCCGAACGTCCTGCGCCTGAGTGGGAGGAGCCCGAACGTCCTGCGCCTGAGTGGGAGGAGCCCGAACGTCCTGCGCCTGAGTGGGAGGAGCCCGAACGTCCACAGCCCGAGTGGGAGGAGCCCGAACGTCCACGTCCCGAGTGGGAGGAGCCCGAACGTCCACGTCCCAAGAGGGAGGAGTCGGTGCGTCCACGTCCCAAGAGGGAGGAGTCGGTGCGTCCACGTCCCAAGAGGGAGGAGTCGGTGCGTCCACGTCCCAAGAGGGAGGAGTCGGTGCGTCCACGGCCCGAGAGGGAGGAGTCGGTGCGTCCACGGCCCGAGAGGGAGGAGTCGGTGCGTCCACGGCCCGAGAGGGAGGAGTCGGTGCGTCCTGTGTCCGGAGGGGAGGAGCTGAAGGCCCAAACCCCTATTTTTTTTTGGGAGGGACGAGGGCGTGAAGCTCAGGCTCCACAGCAGCCGCTGTTTTTGCTGCTGAAGGGAGCCCAGCGGAGACGCCCGCCACCAGCTCTACCCCCGCTGTCGGAGGAGCCGGCAGCGCCACCAGCCCTACCCCCGCTGTCGGAGGAGCCGGCAGCGCCTCCACCACCACCCGAGGGAGAGGAGCAGGAGCTGCCTCTGCCTCCACCACCACCCGAGGGAGAGGAGCAGGAGCTGCCTCTGCCTCCACCACCACCCGAGGGAGAGGAGCAGGAGCTGCCTCTGCCTCCACCACCCGAGGGAGAGGAGCAGGAGCTGCCTCTGCCTCCACCACCCGAGGGAGAGGAGCAGGAGCTGCCTCTGCCTCCACCACCACCCGAGGGAGAGGAGCAGGAGCTGCCTCTGCCTCCACCACCACCCGAGGGAGAGGAGCAGGAGCTGCCTCTGCCTCCACCACCCGAGGGAGAGGAGCAGGAGCTGCCTCTGCCTCCACCACCCGAGGGAGAGGAGCAGGAGCTGCCTCTGCCTCCACCATCTCCAGGAGCAGAGGAGCAGGAGCTGCCTCTGCCTCCGCCACCACCACCGCAAGGAGCAGAGGAGCAGGAGCTGCCGCTGCCTCCGCCACCACCACCGCAAGGAGCAGAGGAGCAGGAGCTGCCTCTGCCTCCACCATCTCCAGGAGCAGAGGAGCAGGAGCTGCCTCTGCCTCCGCCACCACCACTGCAAGGAGCAGAGGAGCAGGAGCTGCCTCTGCCTCCGCCACCACCACCGCAAGGAGCAGAGGAGCTGGAGCTGCCTCTGCCTCCACCACCGCCAGGAGCAGAGGAGCTGGAGCTGCCTCTGCTGCCCGTACCTCCGCAGGGAGTACGGTGACCGGAGCCCCAGAAAGGGGAGCTGCCGGCCACAAAGAAGGGGGAGGAGGTCTGGAGACCACTTTCCCCAGCAGCAGTTTCGCTGCAGGAGTTCTTGTGGCCGGAGCCCCACAGGAGGGAGCTGCCGGCTATGAAGAAGGGGGAGGTCGGGGGACCACCTGCCCCCGCAGCTTTTTCGCTGCAGGACGGGACCAGCATGCTGTCAGCCGTGCCACTACCGGCAGGGGAGCTGACAGCATTTCCAGCCATGGGCCCACTGAAGCCTCCCGTCCCAGCCCGAGACTTTTGCCTGGACTGCTGGGTATTTAAGGGGGGAGGTGGCCGTTGAGGCCATGTGTGCGTTGCACAAGGGGGGGTATATGTGGCAAAGTGCCCCCCCTGTGTGTGTTATATGTTACGTGTTGTGTGTAAATGTTGGTGTATAGGCATTGGTACACGGGATATAAGCGGTCTGTGTTTCACGTGTGTGTAAATTGTATATTTGTATTTAGGCACGGGGATGGCACATCACATCACGTGCAAGTAAAAAGTAATATGTGAGCACGGGGAATTGCACTTTAATTAATTCACGTGCAGTTGTACCGAGATTCCAATTGAATGATTGACTAGCAATCGAATCTCGGTACAACTGCATAAAAGCTGCATGTTTTCACTCACTGGGGGTTGGTGTTCGGTGAGTGGAGAACGGGTTAGGAGACGGAGGGTATTTAAAAGTAATAATAGTAAAAGAAGCTCACCGTGTTTGTCTGTGTAGTTCGTTTTGTCTGTCTGTTTATTTTGGCGTGTAGTGTCGTGTCCTGTTTTGTGTTCTGTTTGGTAAACCTTTTTATTTTGTTAATAAACGCTGAGTGCAGCCATTGCACTCAGCTCAGCATCACCACCGTCTCTGTCTGTGTGTTTCTCTCTGGTCTGAGTTCCTCCCTGCAGCCATCTTTGTCACACCGACACAGGAGATTGCTATATTAATATCCGTTAACATTCATTCATCCACTACTTCTGGTCCTGGCTATTAGCTGTGCCCAACATTATTGCTTTATGTGTGTTTCACCTTTTTTGGTTCTGTGTCATAATGTGTAGATTATGTATTCTCTCCCAGTGGCTTGTCCTTGTATGTGCTGACTAGCTCCACACACTGTACTAAAATTCATAAAATATTTTGTTTATGTACCATACTTTTTGTTTCAATAAACCAATTTAGCCTAACTATGTTGTTTCTTTTGTAATGCATTCATGAAAATAATATTACATACCTGATATACCCTTCCTCTCAATGGATGAAATTATAGTAATAGCAAGCATATCATCCATGATTATTAGGGGTCTACTTAAATCACAGAGAAATTACATATTTTTCACTGGTAGGTTATGGAATAAAATTTCACAGGCATTTCGCGGAGCTGTTTAAACATTAAATAAACCTAAGTAGATAATATTTCAGAGCACTTTAAAAGCATAAAAATAGTGGTATTTGCTTCCTTACTTGTTAAAGGCAATCTTACAACATTTCCCAGCAGTTCTCTGTGTTGTGAGGACTTGCCCATACAATGAGACTGTACATTCTGCATCCACTGAATTGGTTGGAAGTGTAAGGCAATGCTTTGCCAAGTTCTACAGATGTGCAAATCGATTAGAAACTGTCCCAAAACTCAGTTACCCTCAATGGCATCTGGCACTCTTTAATAAAGGCTATATATGCAGCATATTCATTGTCATGTTGCTTATCCCAACTAGGAATTCGTTTTATTAGTACCGAGTCAAAAGAAAGATAACTTGCATTCGGGTCTAAAATTCTAACTGCGTTTAAAAGCGAGGTGGCTGTGCTAGATCGTACATGTAGTACTGATTCAATTTGGATACAACTGACAGGAATACTTTCAAGTTTGTTTTCTGAAAGCTGTTGTTATTTTACATTCTGTTTAGCAGCTTCTGCAGTAGCCTTTCGTTTAATGTTTGATTCTGAAGCTAAATATCTCCATCTGCATGTAAAGTTTCTTTGGGAAATTTCTTGACACGATTCTCAGCAGCAATATACTTTGCTTTTTTTGCTTTGTCGTCCATTTTTTGGTATTTTACCTCCAATGCTGAAAACTAGATTTTAGCAACCTAAATCAAAATAACAATGCAACAATGACTTTGTTCCACCTCCTACTGTACAGTACAGGTCACAGAAAAGCCAGTACAGATGCACTGATAGGCTGATTAAAACATTGTTGTCATGTGAACAGTAAACAAGAAAGTTAACCGCTTTGGAGTATTTTTTTTTAAATGGTATTTGTCTAAGGATGTATTGTTTTATTTTTTATTTTTTTTACTTTTCTTTCTTTGATTACCTCTTTCTGTGTCAGTCCAAATGCATGCAGTTGTTACTTAGGACTACTTTGCTTTTTACAGTGTGTTCAATTGTTAAAATTCCTGATTGCACCACTAAATAAACCTGGTTTTATTGGGTCTTAACGCAGTACTCAGTTGTCTATTTGGGACCCCATTGCGCTGTCATCAGGATCGCTTCGGTGGATATGTTAATGATACCACACCCTGAAATTTATGCCGACCCGAGGCGCAAGACATGTCTTCAGACTGCCATTTCAGTGCAGTAGTTTTTTTTTTCACATCTTCTCTCCACCATTTATGTACCACAGAATCGCCGTTTGCACTTGCATTTCTCCAAAAAAAATGTATTCTGGATCTGAAGTATTTTTGTAGTCCACTATTCTTGCTGATAAGGCTAAATATGCTTTTTATCTCTGAACGTGAAGTACAGTTTTGATATGATATTGGCACTGTATTGGTATAAGAAAAGAGTGGTTTTAAAAAGTAGTTTCAGCTTCTGTGTTGTATTGAATGTGCTGTTAGCAGATACATCAAGTTTGTGAGATACACAGCACCGCTCTTGTTCTGTGCTCCTGAGTTACTGCAATAAACAAGTTAAATGATGCTCATTTTTCCACCTGGTAATTACAAAAATAAATGTACACACAAGAACATAATACTGCAAGCTAAGAAGACTTGTTATCAGAGAGCTTTGTATGGAGCCCAACAAATGTGATAACAATAACAAACAAAAAAAAGAGAGAACTGTCTCCAGCGACCACCTCTGAAAGTCAGACCACCTGCGGAATTCAAAGAACTGTGAGATAAGCAAACAACGGCTACTAATATATTAGAGAGACTTTTTTCTACCTTTTTTCCATTTCCCTCTCGCATTGTGTGTATGCAGACATGTTTTGTTATAGACCAGGAAAACGGTTAGCTAATGCTGTCGCCCTGAGCCATCTGCTATTGTAAACTGTTTCGGTGCCACTGCATGCAGGATGAATTGCTGCGCTAACCATGAAAGACCCTGTCTTGTCACGAGTTGGATTTGGCATAGTTGAGCAGAACACAGCCAGGACAGCTGCTTCACACCCATCACTGAAAGCCCCATTGCCTCCTTGGGAGTGGACCACCAAACTATGGTCGTGAATTCACATTGACTTTGCCGGTCCGTTTCAAGACAAGATTTCCTTATTATGATGGACTCGCACTCTAAATGGCTAGAAGTTGTCATCATTAGTTCCATGTCATCAAGCACAGTTGTCTCCACTTTGCAACAACTTTTAGCAACATGCAGATATCTAGATGTAATTGTCAGACGATGGCACTGCGTTCATGTCAGTTGAATTCCAAAAATGTGTTCAGCGCAACTCAATCTGGCATTTGATTGCTGCATCACATCACCCTTCCTCAAACGGACAGGCTGAACGAATGGTGCAAATGACAAATGAGAATTACAGCAGGAGATTGGCCTACTCGCTTGTCCAGGTCCTTGCTTGCTCAACACACAACGCCCAACTCAACAACTGGGAAGAGTCCTGCAGAGCTGCTCATGGGCAGGAGAGTAAGAACTGGTCTGGATAGGCTACATCCAGATTTCCAGGCAGGCATGCATTGAAAGCAAGAGGGAGCTGCCTAATAGAGTCAAGGTATTGTTGAAATGTTTCATCCACATGACCCAGTGCACATGGAGAATTATGTGGCTGGCCCGAAAAGCGTACCTGCAACTATTGTGGAAGCAACAGGACCCGAATCGTACAAATCTCAGACACCCAATGGTCAAGTCCATTGCCGCCATTTGGATCAGCTGAGAAAATGGACACCTAAAATTGTACTAGTATTGTATTTCTGTAAGAAATGGGTGTTTTTTTAAAAAAGTAATTTCAGCTTCCATCCACTTGATGTTGCAAAGTATGCCGATGTAGCTTGAACCTAAAACCTCTGCGTGAAGACAATAATGTAAACAACACCAAGCTACAAACAGTGAGGTCCACATTTTAAACTTGTTCCTGTTGTTTACAGGTAAGAACTCAACTTTATTATGAATATATTACATTTTAAGTAACATATTATGGTAATGTTCATTATGGTCATTCTTTATTTATTAGTTTACAAATGTTTATTAAAACATGGCCTAGAGGTTTATAAAAAAAGTTACTTACGTGGTAGGCTTAAGTATCAGAAGCAGGCATGGAGTTTCTGGAGTTTTATCTCTTTTTACACTGAATATTATGTTCAAACAAAAACATCCCAGTTATGTTTTATAGAAGCAAGAATGTTACTGCTTTATGACAAGCCTCTTAGAACTATAAACATAATGTATAGTTTAGTAAAGAAGCATACTGCTCCCTTGTTAATTCACTGTGTTGACAGTAAATTGTCATGTACTATAAAGTATAAAGGCCCTTCATTAATTCACTGTTTATAATATTCTCAGCTTTTTCAATTTGTGTCATATATGACATAAAGTGTCTGTGTTTGCTGTGGCAGTTGAAGGCAGGGCTGGGCTGGGGGATGGGGGGCAGGGTTAAATGTAATACTGAACCCCTTATTAAGAGTACATTATTTTCTAATTATTCCCTTTAGTCATATAACTCATAAATAGTCAATAAGTAATTACAGAAATATTTAACTTGAATTAGTTTGGTATATGTGATTAATTCTAGTGGATTAAGGTATTCAAGGTCTATTCAAGTAATACATTTCTCATTCTTGCTTAATGCATGACTAATACACTAATTGTGGATCCTTGAAACAACACCCTGTGGGTAATTTATATGTATATTTTATGAAATCGGAGCTTATTATAACAAGACACTGCCCATTTGCAAAACCCTGTGGATTTCTGAATGAGGTCCTAGTGCCATTGTAAAGTTAGCTGGGAAGTTCTGTACCAGTGTTGGGAGGTTAACCCAAAACTCAGACTGTGTGTGTACACAGTGGGGTCCAAACAGTCATGTTCGGACAGCTTGTTGCAGCTGCACTAAATAATTGTGATGTCTAGCTAATCTGTTACCATTTATTCATACATATTTGTCATTCATGTATGAATAAATCACTTGATTTGTTCGTACGCATACAGTTTAGAATTGTTGCACGCAAAATTAAATCCTGATTTATCAATGCCGCATAAAGCACTCGTACACACGTTTCTAAGTAATAGATGTTAAAAAATTGTTTGCATTTAAAATGCCCCTATATAACCTTATATGGTAAATGTAGCCATCTGTCACTGCTCCATTTTCTAGGCGAGTCCCTACACTCCTGTTTTGAAGAATAAATGGTAACACTTTATATTGAGGTGCTGCTTATTGATGTTTTATAAATGTGTTATAAATATATAATACATGCTTAATAGCGGTGTTATAGAGTGTTAATAAAGCAGTATGGTTTATAACCATGCAATAGCCATAGATGGAATTACGGTTTTATAAAGGGGACAGTTTTTAGCCACCTATTCTACTTTGGGATGTTTAACCATGCAATAGCCATAGACAGAATTACATTTTTATAAAGGGGACAGTTTTTAGCCACCTATTGTACTTTGGGATGTTTATACGTAATTCTGTCTATGGCTATTGTATGGTTATAAACCATCTATAACGCTTTATTAACACTAACATAGTTGTTAAGCATCTATTATATATTTATAAAACATTAATAAGCAGCACCTTAATATAAAGTGTTACCGAATACATTAATCATGGGTTCTGCCTGGCCATTTACCACAACACTTAATAGATGGAGACAGCCTCAGATACAGTATAACCAGCACTTTAATTGAATGGTACTGTTTTCTGTTCACAAAATTAAATTCCTCCCCTCTTGGTGCTTTTATTGCTACAGGAGAATAGTCTATACCACCAATCATATTGAGGAACCCAGCAATTGAATGAAAATCCCCTTCTACTCCAATCTGTTGTTCTTCCCTGTAGGGAAATAGAATGTACTGAGGACAGAGTGAAATGATCGAGTCTAAAACCCCAGGCACCAATGTGATGAGGCTCATGAAATGGCAGTTATGTCTCTGATCTGCCTTTGAAAGCTACATGGCCAAAAAGTCAGTAGTAGACAGAAGATGAAAATGTGCAGGAATAGGATGTGCAGGAATTGGTTGGTCTGCACAACCTAGGACCTAGGACCCAACATATTTGGTATATAACAGCAATAGTTTATTAATCACATCACAATTTCAGCAATACTTGGATCAATAACATAAACGAATGAGAATGTTATTATTTTACATATTGCACTGATTGCGTAGAAGTTTGCTTTTATCTTGCAGTACCATCATTCTAACACAATGAAACAATCGTACACATGGTCCAGAGTGTGCGTGAGCCTACGGATATTCTCATGCAAACTTCTTTGTTGATAAATCACATACTTTCTGTTCGACTGTGCGGACTCACTGTTTAAAAAAGAATACTTGGACAAGAATGGTAAATATAAGCCCAGTTTTACAGATCCAAATGGGTGGATCTTGATCTGCGCTGTCACACTATAGATTCACACAGCTTCACAGAATGCTGTCCAAAAAGCCTTAGAGCAGGCAGAGACCAGACTAACATTACCAGAGCAGTTTTCAAACAATTATTACAGCAGAAACTTTAATAGAAAATATTAAAACAGGTCAGAAACAAAGGCTATGAAAATGCAGGCGACTTTAACTTCCTTCAGTTTTTTTACTTGTGGAGTGTGTTGTTTTACTCAAGTGCTGCGCTGGGATGGTGTTCTTGAATATAAAAATGGCAGTGAAACACAGGGATACATTTTGGAGAAGCTACTGTAAGGCCATACCAGGAACACCATGGACGACTTCCAAACACTTCCTGTCCTGGGAGATCTGTTAACGCAACTGGAAGTCCCAGAACATCCTTGATATGTCTCTTCTTAATCACTGCAGTCTAGGAGGTACTAAAGCATAAGGAAAGAGGTGTCCAATTCCCACATGCTGGCACTAAGTGCTGTCTTAGAGCTTACACCTCCGAGGTACTAAACAATGTAACTTGTACAGCACCTCTCTCACAGTTGGGTCTGGAAGAGCTCACCAAGGACAAAACAAAAAGAGCTGAGCCAACACCAGATAAAACAGGAAGGTTTCTTGTCTGCTTTTGTAAAGTAAGAGATGGGTCATCACCAAAGGAAGAGGAGCTATGCCAACATTTACACACTCGTTGCTGCCAACTGGCCTACTTACTGCACCTCCAATATCGCTGTCAAATTCACTATGACCACAAGACACGATATTAAAAAACAGCAAAGTCTTAATGTACAGGAAAGTTAAGGGCAGTTTAGGGTTTTAACTCACATCCCAATGCATTCTGGTAAACTGGTAAAAGGTACCTAAAAGCAGTGGGGTGAGTATAATATAGCCATCCTACACATGGTTCAGCTCTTCCTGGCTGTCCTAATTAATTTCCTATTAAAGAGGCCACTCCCTGTACATTCAACAGTATAGTTCAGGGGTGCCAAACTTCCTGACCCTACGAGCCGCATACCAAAATTTCCATATGGTCGAGAGCCAAAGACATATTTGCGAGCAAGACATTTTAAATACTAGTATTGTTGTGCAGTACAGTAGTTGTTAGGCTATCTCTTGATGGCAGCAAAATACACAAGAACAAGGGATAGAACATTGCCTACACAGTTTGTGAAATTTGTATTGTACTGTACCTCTACAGTGTGTTAAACTTTAAATGTAACACTGGTGTTTTTCCATTATTCCTGTTTATACTGTATGTATTACGCACTTTAAATAAAATATATTCAGTTATTATGAAGCAAAATACAATATCTGACCTGATTTCACCAAAAATACCACTAAAAAAACACATTTTTTGACAAGCTCTTCCCTTGAAGATCTGAATGCAGTTTTTTTTTTTATTTTTATGATTGCTGTGTATATTAAACTGTTTAACTTGGATGACAAATGCACTGTGTTTATTTTAAAAGGGATTACAGTACCTGCTTATGACAAGACGTAAGATATAAATATAATAAAGTTAGACCTGCAATATAACATTTAAACATGCATTTTTTAGTCAAGCGATAAGGACGTTCTGATTTGTTTCATAATGACATTTGAGGTTGCTCGCCTTGTAGTACAGGCTACAGTGTGTAAATGATTTGTTGCAGATGAGACACAGGTTTACCACTGTTTTCAGTGAAAGCAAACTCTTCCTCCTGGTCTGGTTTAAAGCCTCATACTTTCATTTATTACTCATGGAGGGTTTGCTCAGTGCCATTGTATACGAAACAAACAACCACGAGCGGTGTAAAACGTCAACAAGTGACAAATCCTTGCAGTGAACATGCAGGCTCAAAGAAACAGGAGAGAACGGGGGTACACATGGGAGGAGTCATACACATAAAACACTCTATCATATAATAGTTGTATCCCCCACCCCCCCAACTCAACACGACACGACCATCATGACAGCAAAAATAGACATAATGAAGCGTTCTTACCTCTGTTTAAGTTAGTGATCAGCAGATGTGTCAGCCGCACGAAGAGCACAGCGTGTGGTTTTCACTAATTCTACTGTGCAGAATACATTTTTTTTTCTATGGGTAAATATCGGGACTTTCTTCCTATGCATCAGGACATGGGACATTTGCTAGGAAATCGGGACTGTCCCGACCATATAAGGACTGTTGGCATGTATGCAATTGAATTTTTTTCTCATTACAAAGTAAAAAAAAAAAAAAAAAAACACTTGAGATTCCATACAAGGGTGAAGCCCTTTTGCACATGCTAGAGCTTTTCATTATAACATTTTGGATTTCGACTTTGACAACCAGCTTCAGCCAATTACAGAAACGCATACTGTACAAAAGCTTTAATTGCAGTTTTCTGATAGACCCTCTTGTTCAATTTGCACGTGTGTCCAGAATTTTCCTTAAACCTAACACATCAAACCAACCTGTTTCTTTTAATAAAGGTTGCATCATCTAGAATGATGTTACTCAAACAGTTATTCAGTGACGTGTGGTAGATTAAATGTCTGGGTAGGCATTACTGCCAGATTCTTGGATCACATTGTATTATTTTAAAATCCATACAGTATAAGCCAGTATTGTTCTATGATATTTTTCTTTGCCTACATTAGTTTAAATAATTAAGAATTTCAATTGGTAATACAAGCACCACATGGTAAAGCATATAACAGAATAAATGCAAAAGTAATACCTAAAACATAGTAGCTACACAAAATTGCAATATACTGTATAAAGGCTGTTATGCTTTCATGCTGACTAGTTGACCCAGTTCCCCGTCAAGTAGCCTTAATGTCAAAGCATGCCCCTCTACCATATTCAAGTTCAACGTCAAACTTCATTACACAGAAAACAAAGTTTTAACATGAATACAAACTGAAGAGACACAGAAAGGGAAGGCTTGATTGCAGCAATCATATGTCAAAATCAGCTATTCAGGGAAAACAGCATTATAGAGGCAAAACAGCAATAAATATTAATACAAAGTTCAATTTTACTTACATACTTATTTATAAATGAAGTCCATCTGTCTGTCTTCCTGCACAAATATTTTTGTCAAAAACTGTAAAAGTTGTCAGCCCTGATCTGCAGATTAGTGAGTATTTCCTTCTCTACTGAGAGTAACGGCAATGCAAAAAATGTGCTTGATCTGTCCGGTTACGATTGAATGTCTTTATCCACTTTAGTGTAGAAAAGAATGCTCCACTGATGCTATTGTGGCAGGTATAGTACACACCAGTTGCAGCAACTCCGTGGCTTCAGGTAAAGTTTGCAGCAAGCCATGCTGACATATGAAGTTCAGTAAATCCACAGGCAATTTGTCCTGTAGCATAGATGTACTATACATTCCAACAAGATCTGCCTTCCACCTAACAAAATCAAAATAGTCAGCAGAGTGGAGTAGTGGTTAGGGCTCTGGACTCTTGACCGGAGGGTCGTGGGTTCAATCCCAGGTGGGGGGCACTGCTGCTGTACCCTTGAGCAATGTACTTTACCTAGATTGCTCCAGTAAAAACCCAACTGTATAAATGGGTAATTGTATGTAAAAAAATAATGTGATATCTGTATAATGTGAAATAATGTGATATCTTGTAACAATTGTAAGTCACCCTGGATAAGGGTGTCTGATAATAAATTACTTTGCATACTTGCTCAGGGTGCCTAGTTTTTGGTCATGAAAATGTTTGGACATATCAGCAAATTTCTTGCCATCAACTAGACGGAGAAACTACAGAAGTCAAATTACTGTAGCATGTATGCATTTGTTGTGTTATGTTATCTGTAATTGACAAGAAAAGTAGTCTCTGTTCTGCTATGATTAGTACACTTACAAATGTGGAATGGTTGGCATTTTGTTCGAGACATAATTCTGCACATTTACGTTCAAAGTCAACAAACAACTGCTGTTTGTTTTCTAAAGATGTTACTGCATCTTTGTGGCAAAGTGGTTTGCAGTGCGCAGGTGTAGAGGTGATGCAGTGCTCAAGACAATGACAAACAACAAAGTACTGGTGAAATGGTGGTTTAATTGTAAATCCAACGTCACTTGACAACAGTAAAATAATGGAGGACTGGCAATACACAATGATGTGTATTGCGCAGTTAAATAAACACAGGGTTCAGACCTGACTTGATCACAAACATGATCACAAGTCCAGAGTGAGTGCTGAAGTGCAAGTGATGAAATACAATTTATTCAGGGAGTACGAGTGCAGTGAGGTCCGGGTTGGGTGCTGGCCTTAAGCAACAGCTCCCGGATGTGTTAGACGTCTAAAAAAGACAAACAGTACAATTAACACAGCAAACAAAACAATTCCGAAACACTCATGGTACAAACACGGTCCTTCAGCGGTTCGTCCGTAACCATAACAAAAGGAACAGTTCACATCGTCACATCCCCTTTTATACCATCAGCCACGCCCCTTGGTTAGCGAGGGCAGTTGTTTGCCTCTAATGTGCGATTGCCACCTTGCTTCCCGTCTGGGGCGATAACTTGGTTTTCTGTGACCGCCCCCTTTCTAGATGGCCGACTTCCACCTTTCCCTGGAATGAATTGCCATACCATCCAGTCCGGGGCACACTGTTCCCTTTACACATGACCCTCACAGGTCGGGAGGGAGATTTGTAACTCAGATTCATTATTTCTGTGTCACAATCTTTGATTCTTTGTTTTTTTGTTTTATATAAAGTACATCAGTTCTGTTGAACATTTCTTCAAATGTCATCAGAAGAAAGAGAGTGGATAGTTTAGAGACACAATTATCAAAACTGCCTGCCATGACGAGTGTGCCAGATTTCCAATTGTCAGGGTTCCTCATTATTTGGATCCTCTTGCGTAGATCAGAGTGGTGGTGGCTTATTGTTTGCACAAGTTTTGCCGTGCCATGCGTTGCTTCTCTACCTCAACGGGAAGCCTGGTGCTTTTTGAGTATTTGTTAAAAAAATGCAGCCAATCCCTCTGCTGTTTAGAAAAACATTTAGCATTTTGCAATGAAATTTGCCAATTGGGAAAGCATAAGATTTAATGTATGGACATAGCAAATACATGAATATTGCTTCTGGCACTTTTTCTTTTAGTTTTGCCTGCAATCCATTGTTAGGACGCCATGACAGCGGCTCCATCGTAAGTCTGGGCTACCAGCTTTTGAATACAGTTGTAATTTTCTAGTTTCTGTAACACATACTCTACTAATGCCGCTGTTGTTTTGTCACCGCTCACATCATTAAAACCTAGGAAAACCTCTTTGACTTGATTGTCTAACACATACTTCGGAATGACAGATGCCTGAGCTAAGTTTGAAATGTCTATTGATTCGTCAACTTCTATTGCAACAAAAGCACTTCAGAAACCAATTCTCTTATGTTATTTCTAATGACTTCTGCAATTGCATCAATTAAATCCTTTTCAATTGTATTAGGCAGTCCTGAAAAAAAAAAGAAAAAACTGAGGACGATTGGAAATGTAGGCAAACTTTTAATTGTTGGAGGTTATAAGGTGTACAAGCTCAATGTAATTACCACGACATACCAGTTAGTTTGAAATGAAATTTTCTGGCCCTTTCTCTGGTGTAATTTGTTTAGAGCAGTGTGGATTGGTTAGGGCTCTGGACTCTTGACTGGAGGGTCGTGGGTTCAATCCCAGGTTGGGGACACTGCTGCTGTCCCTTGAGCAAGGTACTTTACCTAGATTGCTCCAGTAAAAACCCAACTGTATAAATGGGTAATTGTATGTAAAAATAATGTGATATCTTGTAACAATTGTAAGTTGCCCTGGATAAGGGCGTCTGCTAAGAAATAAATAATAATACATAATAATAAATGATCTGGTGTAGGCCTTCCTTTCTAAATTATACTGTTGTTTTCATGAAATGATGTCTGAAAATGACTTCCCTTAACACTAGAACTGCCACGTTATACTCATACCTAGAACCGCTGCTGGCGGTCATGATGACGGTTACATGTTAACAACCTCAATATTAAAATGAAAGACAAACTATCGGCTACAACTCAAAAGTTTTATTCAAGCACATCATATCAAACATCTGCACAGCCGAAGCACTGTATTTAAATGAACAATTAAACATAAAAGGGTTTATTTTCTAACCATCCACATATAAAGCACTACTTCAAAAAATGAAAACTATAATAAAATAAACATTTCAAAAGAAACTAGTGTGTAAACAGGTGTAAACAGGTATATATATATATATACAAAATTTTATAATCCCGCCTTTACCAAAGTATTTTGGCTTTTTTACTTAAGGTTTGACATGTTTGCTATTCAATAGCTTGCACGTATTAAGCTAAACATATTATCAATCTTGCTTTTGCAGATAATTACACAAAAACCTAAATAATAGATCTATTTCTCTCTCTAGATATTTATTGTGGTGTAGTACCTTCAGTCAGGGGTCAGAACCCAGTTACTATACCCCACCTTTATGAAATATAGCACACTGGAGTCAAAGGTTTCATTTCTGCATCGGTGTGCAAACTTTATATTTTTAAGGATGAACAAACAAGAGAGAATGAACTCAGTTAATTTACCTCTCACACAAATCATTGTTCTCTCTTTTTCCTTTTCTTTTTGTTTTACTTTCTTTGTCTTTCTCTGTCCTTTCCAGTTTAAAAAATACTTTGAATATTCAGCTGAACACTATTCTAGACTTCGGGAACTTAATAATACTGACATATTAAGTGCTGACATAATAAGCCTAAAGCAGCCTTGTTCAGTTCGGTGGTTATCTTTATCCAGAGCTGTGCAAGGTGTACATGCAAACTGGCCAGCTTTGATTCTGGAACTGGATAAAGATGCAGCAACCACAAGAAATGCCATAGCAGAAGTATTTTTGAAGCAAGTTAAAACCTACAGCTTTGTCCAACAACGCATTTCCTGCTGGATGTACTGCCAGTGGTAGATAAATTTAACCTTCTGTTTCAGCGAGAACGTATTGTAGTTTCTCAACTTAATCCCATGGTAGCCGCTACATGTGCAACTCTGGAGCAGCTGCTGGATAATTTGGGTGAAAATGAAAAACATTTCAAAGAGGAGGTCATTGTCAACCCCACACATTTCAAAGGGCATCTTCTCAAGAAAACACGTCAAGACTTTTTGCAACATTTGATAAAGGGGCTTCATGCTAGATTCCCTGACGATGAAGTTAACATTCTTACCTGTTTCCCAGAATTAGAGTGACTTGGTAATCTATATCCGTATCTGTATTGACACTCGGGCAAGAATTTGGACAATTAAAACACAAATCATGGTTTTAAGACCATGGATGAGGCCTGCAGGTTTTTTATTGAGAACTATTCTGACATTTTCCTGCTTTCGCAAAACTTGCAGCAATTGCAATTTCGATACCTGCATCAAGTGTACCAGCAGAACAGGGTTTTAGCTGTCAGAAAAGAGTGCAGACCAACAAACGCTCTTGTTTATGTGAGGATCATCTAGAGAAACTGATGACAATTTCAATGCACACTCCTGAGAATTATGAAGAATTTGATTTGGAAAGAGCACAAGTTGTTTTTGACTTGGGTGCTAAAAGGAAAATTTAAAGAATTTTTGAAAACTGTAAATAGTTATGATGTTCGCAGCTACTTGCAGAGACTTTAGTACATGTTCTACAAAACTGATTTTTACGTTGTGAATGAGGGATTTTCTAAATAAAACATTTCATGGTAATCTTGTCTATTTCTTCTACCATTATGTATACTGTGTATACTTCATTAATCTGAAATTAAGTTTAAAGCTATATAACCACAAATGTGGTTAAAATGCTCGTTTACCGTGTACATGGTTGCTAGTTTGCGTCCTGTCTCCATCATGTTACATTGGGGCCGTGACCCAGATCTAACCCCAAAGACAAGCTGAGCTGGGTAATGAAGCCTCTTATACATTACCACTATAATTGATGCCAGAAGATTGTCCTGAAGCTGCCTTTTGGGTTTCTTTGTCCCATTGTGTATCATGTCTTCCTGTTCAAAGGCAATCTTTCAATCATTGGTTTAAGTATGGTATGACTCTGTGAAAGACCTGTTTCTACTGGACTGATGATCAATCCATCACTCCGACTCTCTTCCTAGGGATTCCCCTGCACAACTTGTTTTACAGAATTACAGAGTTGCAGAATGAAATACATCAGAAACATATTGTGTTGAAAAGTCTTCAAGCTTTTGAGGAAGTCATTTATAATGTTGTTTTGTGTCAGTGAAAAAATCCTATTTATTTGTTTATTAATATTTAGTTGTCAAATTCAGTTGTGTTCACATGTAGACAGGAGGATAGATAGATACAAGAAATAATTGTTTGCTGAAAGTATACCAGTGTTTCAAATTCAAAGCTCCTGGTACAATAACAGTACATGCTCTTACAGTGTATTTTTTCTGTATTGGTTTCTCCTCATGAAGGTGTAATTTAAAAAATGTCCAATTTGTTTCTTTAAGCTTGCACAGATAAAAAAAGATCAGTTCTATTGACAATATTAGCAACATCTGACTCCTCTCCCCTCACCACATATAGCTACATGTGGAATACTTTACAGTGGAAACATTATTTAGGCACATTGAAGGAATTGAAATAAGAAGGTGCCGATCAGATTAATTGAAAGTTGCAAATAATTTTTGATGACTTGACACAGCAAACATTAGATAATGGCAAAAAATGCTCCAACTGTCAGTCACTCCAAGATTTTGCAATTTTGCGATCACAGAAATCAATGCAGAATTCACACAAGGTTGAAAAATTTAGCGATAGCCACAGAAAAACAATAATCACAGCAGAAAATCCCTCAGTAATATGGCATGCTAATTTGCTATAGTGTATTTTTATCCCCAGCAGCACCCGCTAACAGCTCTTGCCTAAATGCTACAGGATAAATCGTGCCCACAGCAAAAAAAAAAACTATGGTGAACAGGACCCCAAATCCCTCCATGAAGACTGCTTTGAGTTTGAACTAGGTTATAGCAAAAGAAAGCAAGTTAGAGTTCAAAAAAGAGAAGCTGCTTACCAGCCTCCATGCAAAGATTGTTGTGGTGGAAGAAAAATAAATTAAGTAGCTTACTTTAATTAAACATATTTTTTTGGAACAGAATTAAGAGAATAGGGGTACCGTAGGGTTTCCACCTGTCCAGGTTTGACCCAGACAGTCCAGTAATTGGCATCAGTGTCCGGGTGGCAGGGATTAACAAGCCCAGATGCCCTAATGTGCGGTTTTAAATGAAACGCATAAGAAACACCCACCTTCCTTTAATATTTTCTTTGACATACCATATAATGGGAAATTCTGTCAGGGAATTTATTTTGGCTTTATTGGCGGTTATAATTGGATCGCCAATAATACTTCCACCAATCAGAGTGTGGCATACAGTGAGTGCTCCCACCCTCTGACAGCCTGGTATGCAGCACAGGTTAAAGAAGTGCTGGACAAGGGAAAGAATGTGTTGGATGTCAAAGTGAATATGAGAATGGCAGTGTGATGAAGCCAATTTGCTTGAAATTAAAAGCAGACCGGACGTTTCCATCAATGGAATTAGAAAATCTGGAATTTATGATACAATCAGAAACTCTGAGGCAGTGTAAACTGCGTCTGCTACTCTGGTACCTGCAGGACTGCTTTATGTTGAGCAGTTTTGTGTTATTATTATGTATTTATTTTAAAGGGGTTAATTAAGTAACAGCCAAAATTGTTTATGCCAGACTTGTTAGAAAGTCTGTAACAATGGTGCAAATTTGCTTTGGATTGTTATTGTCGAAACATTGTAGTTCTTACTAAGACACCCACCGTGCAGGTGTCACAAAGTCCCTAAACAATATGTTAAATAAATTAGTTCTGCACCGTATAAAACTGAGTTGATTTTGCTTGTTCTTGCTAGTCTGTTAACCAGTTTTAAATCGTGCCAAATCATTAAGACTTTATTGTTAAAGTTTTCACACGTGGCAATATTGTCCTACAAAAAACTGTTATCATTCCACTGTTATGTTTGTGAACCATAGTTACGTTTTAAAACTGAGAGTTAGCAAATGCCTATATCATTAAAGTGTACTGCAGTTAGTAGTCCTTTCCAATTACTGGTATCTTAAAATTAAGGGCCATATAAGAACGATAAATATTGTAACTCATTTGTAGAAGGCCTTTGCTGTTCTGAAGTTGCTGCAATGACATTGTAGGTGCTATAATGAGTTACTGTAAATGAGATACTGTTTTAGCAGACAGATTTCATTAAGTAAACATGTACTTCAATGTTTTTGAAATTAAAAGTAGAAATACAAAACTGTGGTATTTTTCTTTGTGAACGTGCGAAGAGTGAAAAATTCATGGCAATTCAAAATCTGTCAAAATCTACCAAGGTAGCAAATCCACCGAATTTAATACCAGCCAAAATGTCCTGTTATATGGTACATTAGTTGAAGGATTTCCACTATCTTATTAGACATGTACTGTTTAGTACTGATCTGTACATTATACTTTGTCCCCAGCATTTGAATAATGCTTTACATTGCATTAATCTGCATGTGATTAAATACATAACCTTTAGTAAAATATGGTTTAATTACGATATATAATGCTAATTAAACCATATATATGTGTATATGTGTGTGTGTGTGCATGTTTATTATGCTTTACATATTTGTAAAGCATAATAAACATGGGGGCAGCAGTGTGGAGTAGTGGTTAGGGCTCTGGACTCTTGACCGGAGTGTTGTGGGTTCAATCCCCAGTGGGGGACACTGCTGTTGTACCCTTGAGCAAGGTACCTTACCTAGATTGCTCCAGTAATAACCCAACTGTATAAATGGGTAATTGTATGTAAAAATAATGTGATATCTGTAAAATGTGAAATAATGTATAATGTGATATGTTGCAACAATTGTAAGTCGCCCTGGATAAGGGCGTCTGCTAAGAAATAAATAAATAAATAATTTGTAACACTGAAAAACCAAATTTGCCTTCATTTTGACTGATGATGTCTCTTTTTACCAACACACAACCGATAGTGCCGTTGTTTTATAGTTTTTAATGTATCAATAATGTTTTCTAATATTCTTTTTTTTTTTTTGGGGGGGGGGGGGGGGGAGTTGCCATGACATAACGGCTGTAAAATAATTCTGACCATCACAAACTGACTTTTCAGGCTCAGAAATCCAGTGACTATGTGGAAAAATTATTTGTGAAAAAAACAGGTAGACACCTGTCAGAAAATGCATCCCTGTGGCAAAGTGGTGCGTGAATACAGGTGAGTGCAGTGCAGAGCGGATACAAAACAGACAGACAGTGATTTCCAGGTGCAAGGGTGTTTATTAATTAACAATGTCCAGAGCCTTATGACAAACACCTGTAAATAATAATGTTGGAGTGATACAGCCGCGTGTATCACTCGGTATTTGTAATTCCCGGAGTTTGACCCGTAACCAAAAAGTCCAGTTTTACACACCAACACAAACACAAAACACAAACACAGTTCTTAGTGATAGTGAATATGTGCAAGTGGTGTAATACAATTCTCTGTGAAATGCAGGGGTGAAAGTGATGTCCAGGTTTATGCTGGCTTTTGCTACAGCTCCGCATTGTGCAACTGGTAGTCTATTAAAAAACAGACGACAGTTAACAAAACACTAACAAACACAAGACAAAAGTCACGGTTCACGAAACAGCACACAGACTCCTTGTAGGTTTTCAACACTAACCATTTACCAAGGAACAGATCACGTACGCTAAGTCCCCTATTTATATCCTCGCTCATGACCCCTAGGTTAACGAGCACATCCGCTCCTCCAATCCTCGATTGCCACACTGTTTACTGTCTGGGTCATTGAGTTTGGATACCGTAGCTGTGCCCCTTTCATAAATGACCAACTTCCACCTACCCTACGGAATAAATTGTCGTGCCATTTAGTTAAGGGTACTCTGTTCCGTTACACAGTGCCCTCACAGGTCGAGAAGGAGATCTAACACCAAGCACTATTCGATCCCATAGTAGTATGCGGGTTCATTTATTGACGTTGCAACGTTTACATGGAAATATGCACCCCCTACAATAACAAAGCATTTTAAAAATGTATCGGTCAAAATATTAAAATAGTATAAAGTAAATTTTTGAAAACTTTAGTGATTTAGTTTTAAAAAGTTGAAGCAGCAAAAAGAAGATAGTTGCTACACAACTCTTGTAAAACGTTAATGATTAACAGAAACACTTTGAATACACGAACAAATCCACTAATTAACTCAGTTAATATATATATATATATATATATATATATATATATATATATATATATATATTACTTAAACAGTAAAAAAGTATTTTCTAACATTTTTAAAGTCTTTCATACACTGACACTAACATGTAAAAATAACATGCATGTGTAAATATGAATGTTTCTTAAATAAGGAATGTTAAGCATGTTCCCAGAAGAAATTATGATGTTTTCCTTGATGTCTGTTTTCAGTGCAAGGCCAATCAAGAAAACAAAAAATACTTTTCAGAATATTTAATGTGTATATGTTAGGACCCCAACCCGAAATACAACCCAATCGGGATCGGGTCGACCATTGGTTGGTTCCTCTGTCAATCTTACCATGCATCGACCAACCAGAGCCAGCAAGGAGGTTTTTTTTTTTTTTTGTTTTTTTTTTGCTTGGTAAGCCATTTTAAACAGAATAACTGGAGCCCTGTTAAAATCGTTTTAGTCTTTTATTTTTTTATGATTTATCAATTTATTTGGGGAAGAATTATTTTATTTTATCTGTTCAAAATGTGTTTCCCTGACATCTATAAACTTGGTTTTCTTAACACAGCAGGAAGGAAGAATATAATTATTATTTTTTTTTTTCTTAGCAGACACCCTTATCCAGGGCGACTTACAATTGTTACAAGATATCACATTATTTTTACATACAATTACCCATTTATACAGTTGGGTTTTTACTGGAGCAATCTAGGTAAAGTACCTTGCTCAAGGGTACAGCAGCAGTGTCCTCCACCGGGGATTGAACCCACGACCCTCTGGTCAAGAGTCCAGAGCCCTAACCACTACTCCACACTGCTGACTGTGTGGCGTGAAAAAACAGTGATTTTTTTTTAATTTATTTTTTTAACAAAACATATTGTAACGTTATTTTAAGATGACTGTGAACAAGACAGTAACCAATCAAGTAACAGTATATCCAAAAATTGTAATAACTCAATTATGTAACAAGATTAATCAATTTGATTAGTTTTTTTTTAATATTGAAACATAGGAATAGCTTCAAATTAGTCACAAAAACATATTAATCATAGGCATTTTTTTAAATCCTGGATTTTTACCATGCTTTGGTTAGTATCACGTCTGCCAGCAGAGCAATCACATGACCTTAACACTGACCTATTGCCAGAGCTCTCGCTCTGCGTCCCGCCTCCAGATAGACAATCGGTTGTCCATGATTTGCAGATTTGTAGATTTGTATTTTGATTCACTGTCTGCCAATAGTACCTTCCTATGGTTTATTTTTCGAATCCTAGTAGATTAGATGGTGCCTATGTAGGTATTATGTTTAGTTATTAAAGTGGGCTCAGAAAAAAAAAAAGTTGACTCAAGGTTGGGCCCGGGTGCAGTTGTGTCCATTGCACCCCCCCTGACGTCGGCCCTCAGTAAAACTTCACAATGCATTAGTAAGAGAACATTGTGTTCAGTTCTGGTCACCTCACTACAAAAAGGATACTGCTGCTCTATTCCAGGTTTAAAAGGCATGTCATATGCAGACAGGCTAAAAGAATTGAATCTATCCAGTCTTGAACAAAGAAAACTGCGCGGCGATCTGATTCAAGCATTCAGAATTCTAAAAGGTATTGACAATGTCGACCCAGGGGACTTTATTGACCTGAAAAAAGAAACAAGGACCAGGGGTCACAAAAGGTTATTCCTTTATCTTGAGTCTAAGGCTGTTCACAATCAATACAGATAATGCACTTCTCCACGCCGCCTTTCTGCACAGGGCACAGCTGTCCGAAGTTTTATTTTTATTGCACTTGCCAACCTGGCATTTGCGTCTCTTGCAGCTCTTAGCGGGGTTGCCAGCTTCAGCTGTGGGTACACGCCTGGCAGTCTCCCTCTGTTCCAAATGCTTTTTGCGAAGTTGCTGTGCCAACTGTAAAATATATTCTCTCCTTGGTAAATTCTTCTCTGTGCATCCTTTGTAAATTACCCAGGATTTGATGGCTGCTAGGTCCAACTGTCACATTGTAAAACACCTGAACAGGCCAACGTCGGGAGCCAGCTTTCACGGAATACTTCTGTGCCATCTGATCCAAAACATCAACTCCATATGTTTTTGCGCTATAAAACTCCACGGTCTCTGGTATTTATTTTCACTAGTCCCAATGATAGTTGACTGATCAAAGCAGCGCAGCTGGCAAGCAGGCACCAGCCTTCAAAGGCTGATTGAAAACAATAGACTGTGAGTCATTCACAATACAATTGTTTTCTGTGTGGCTGTCAATGTGACTGCTCCCGGGGCTTTTAAGTATAATGTAATATATCTCCTTCATTTCTGCACTCCCGCGTTTCATGCTTTGTGAGAATATTTAATACATACGGACAGAAAGGTACATGAATGCACAGCCCCATGTGTGTTACACGACTGGAAAAAATTACATTTTAAAAACAAAAACCGCCAAAATGACTGCCGCAGAGCTTCTAGTGTTAACCGCTGGACTGCACAGCCTCCTCTATATGGGAAATATCAACTGGATGAGCCCATTGAAAATATTGCTGACCAGTTAATATTTTGAATTATCACATTATTTGATTGCAAACACTCATTAGTTTGTACTTGGTGTGCAGGGCGTGGGGATCCCTTCTGTGTAATTCTGTCAATAGGCAATTGACTATGTGTTTTGGATGTTAGATATATTCATTGTTGATCAGTATTCTGATCACAACTTTGCCATCTTAGTGCTTTATAGCCCTAGTTAAACCATTTGGTAACGAGATGGTGGAGGCCCCTCCCCTTCCAGCTCTGGAGACGGCAATGGCTCCTCTCCTTCCGGCTCTGGAGATGATAGCGACCCATCTGGAGTAGGCAGCGGCTCCTCCCCCTTTGGCTCTGTAGATGGCAGCAGTCCCTCCCCCTTTGGCGCTGTAGACAGCAGTGGCTCCTCCCCATTTGGCTCTGTAGACGGCAACGACTCCTCCCCCATTCCATCTGGAGATGACAGTAGCTCCTCCCCCTTTGGCTCTAGAAGGCAACGACTCCTCCCTCTTTCCATCTGGAGATGGCAGCAGCTCCTCCCCCTTTGGCTCTGTAGATGGAAGCAGCTCCTCCCCCTTTGGCTCTGTAGACAGCAGTGGCTCCCTCGTTTGGCTGTTTATTGTAATGCAGTAGAGCTTGTACAGCACAGGGACACAGGAAGTCCTGCTCAAGATGGGCAAATGGATTCCAGTATGGTCAGTCTGCATATGAGCAGACAGAAGCATTTCCTTTGAATATCTGACCTTGCATCTGCAACTCCTGAGCCCTCATCCCACATGTTGTATTGTGCAGAAAGTAAAAGAAATAACAGAACCTACAAAAGCAATCAGACAGATACACACACAAAAGAATCAGCTGATCAATCTACTCCCACATTGAAACCAACTGAAACATTCATTAAAATGCTGTCCTTCATGATCAAATATCTTACCCTATAGACCTAATTTTGCAAATTAAACACATTTTCTTTACAAACTTATATTAACACCTGTAGAACTCCTCTGTTTTTCCCCTGGGACACTATCACCCTTCCTTAAATGCGCTTTATTTGCTCTTATCTGCCCCCTATTTTACTGCATTTAATCCTGTACTTCAGAGTACTGCAATCTGCCAAGTGTTTAATCTGTAGTATTTTGTAGTTAATCATATCCTGATGTAACTATCACTGTTATCTGCTGTATTATTGAATTGTATTTTGTCACACTTGTACTTGCTTGAACCATAGTCATTGTATTTATCTTGCTCTTATTGTATTATAGCCCATGTGCGGGACGACAAACACCTCAGTGTACATGAAAATAATGAATATAAAAAATGCAAAACAAAACGCTTTTCCAAAAATAACCAGGAAATAAAAGTTGGCCTACAGGCTGCCGAGCGCTACCTCCACTAAAAGGAGGGTCCCAGGGTCCTTCTCCTTGACACATAATTTCATAAACTGTGGTTCAATTTGGCAGGGGGGGGGATTCTAACCTCCCAGCTCTGCCATAACTAACAAAAACATTATTTTGCAAATTAAACAAATTTTCTTTACAAACAAAACAACAACATATTTTTTACACAGCAGGGAATAATAAGATCTTCTGATGTTTAATTTAGCAAAACATTGTGTGCTTTTTGAAACTGAAATGCAGAAGATTTCCACTTCACGGGAAAAAAATAAGGACAGTGATCTTTGAAGAATGGTCCCGCATACCTCCAGAAGAATTTGAACATTGTGAGACTTGAAGTCCCCTAACAACAGTGTTCTCATTCTTGCTGTCTTCTAGTTTGTGTCACTGATGTGTGCTTATTTTTTTTAGCTATATTTATTCTATGTCTATTTTAATCTTTCTTGAGTTGGAGTATGTGTACTTGAACATGCTTGGTTGAAAAGAAAGATGCAGCTTTTAGGCGTAGGTTGACTACGTTCTTATAATGGGGATTAAAAATAAAGTCCTTAATGAAGTCCTGAGCTCAGAATATGAACTGATATTCAAAAGACTACATGACTAGCCTATTTGCAATTTTAGAATTGTTAAATGTATTAAGTATTCAGATATCTAATAATAGTTGAAAGTTGCTAATGGATCTCAACATCATACTACAAAGTGCATTTTTAGCACACATTTTAACTTAGGCCCCTCCAACTGTCTCTGTTATCTGAATAATAATGTCTTGTATAGCCATTTCATATTCAAGCACAACCACTCCAGATACTCAGCCCAAAATAACACTATTAACCACCAGACAAACACAATATACGTATATTAAAACTAGAAAAAGTGAAGAGGAAAAACAACATGAATTGCCATTTTGTTAAACTTGCCTGGAGTCCTGTCTAAGCTCAAATGCCATCCTGTCTTCCCTGTAGATGGAATATCCCTGTACAGTTCCTTATATGTTTACCACTGTACAATTGCAAATTAATTTGGTAATACTATGCATGTACCATAGTTTATCATGATTTGCTTTTTTAATATGCATTACCATACCTCTCTGAGCTTTACAAAGCTTACCTATGCTTTACCATGCTTTCACTATGTATCACAGTAAGTAGGCTAGGCAAGAACCAGCTACATCACACACTGCAAGCGAGCCTCTTAACCACTAAAAGAGACAGGCTCGTCTGCATTCGTGCTTTTAACCTCAATTCATCTCACCGACAGAGGACAGAATCTGTAACTTGACATTTTAAATGTTACATTTTGCTTTGTTTTTACTTTTAAGGCTTAGTAACTGTGAATATGGTCCATATATATGGGTATGGGTCAGCAGTGTGAAGTAGTGGTTAGGGCTCTGGACTCTGGACAATCCAAGGTGGGGGACACTGCTGCTGTACCCTTGAGCAAGATTTATTTATTTATTTCTTAGCAGATACTTTACCTAGATTGCTCCAGTAAAAACTTAACTGTATAAATGGGTAATTGTATGTAAAAATAATGTGATGTCTTGTAACAATTGTAAGTGGCCCTTGATAAGGGTGTCTGCTAAGAAATAAATAACAATAATATAGTTTTGTATTACAGTGACTGGATACACTGTTCCCAAGGGATATTCAACATGAATACTGCCCTCAACCTGTATATGCTATTGGTATCTTTTCCTTTTCCATCTAATAAAACCATCAACTTAAATTAGCATATTCTCGTCGGAATTGTTATTTTGGTACAACCTAAAACACATCTTCTCCCTAAACTAATCTCTCCTCAAACAAAGGAGCTGGTTCTTCTTTTAAAGCATGTGGCTAAGCTTAATTGATCACCAATTAATCAATTAAGATCCAGCCACCTTTCACACATGGATCAGGCAGGGATGAGATTTTAACCCCATCCCTGCCAAACCTAAATTAAAAATATATAAACTTTTCACACAATCTAAACAAACACACTATCTACAAGTGCAGGGCTTCTGCCCTGTCACATATGGTTTGTGTCTTTGATCACAGGTTCACCCAAACCAACTGCAAAGCAGGAATGTTTGGTATAATGCAAAGTCATCCAAGTGAAACAGTATTTAAATCAAGTAAATTAAGTAAAAACACGCTATATACTGAATTTGCAAGAAAGATATGCAACAAACATACATTACACCATATATTATGTTACTGCTGTTTTGTTCATGTTGTTCCATACAACTGTAGATAGGACTGCTACTGTACATGCAACACTGTTTGATAAATGTCCCAGGACAGTATTCTTCAATGGAACATCCATCTTCCTATAGTTGTCTAAACTAAGTTTATTCCACTTGATTATGCAATGGTTTAATAATTTTGTCATGTCCGACAACTACAGTCAAACCATAAAAAATGTTTTCAAAGACAGGACAAGGATTATCTGAAACATGGATGAACCTCAGAAGTACATAAATGGTAGAAATTAGGCATTAGTCACATGGACTAGGGAAACCTAAAATATACTGCTCCATTTAAAGTTGGTTCTTCTAATAAACCACTGTATTGTAATAGATCTGCTCCTAGCAGCTGGTGAGTTAATACTACTGACTTCAGCATAAGAGTACCTACCTCTCAACTACAGGGCTTGCTTTTCAGTTGGATTGTAAGATGTTTGTCTTTGAACTGCAAGGTTTGAGGTTTGCATCCAAGCCTTGTCTTTTCATTTAATTCAAAGAGCTGATATGCCAGTTCATTGCAGTGGCCTGCTATGGGACAAATCCTGACATCTGTGGTTGAAATTCAATATATGTGTTGTTTATATCATTATAAGCTATAGCATGCATGCTGGCATGGAAGATGTGATTCTCTAAAGCTGCTCCGGATCCTGAGTGGTTGCAGTTTACAAGCCCAGTGTTGAAACTATCTGAGTCTAAGTGAAAGTGCACTGGTGTTTACACAAGCTTTGATTAAACAGGGAAGAATGTAGTGGATCTCCTTCTACTGAATGATGAGTTAAATTAGCATAAGACACGTACTTACCTCCCAACTATATCAACAACAATTACAAGAACAACATTGCATTTATATAGCACATTTCAAGACCAGGTCATCTTAAAGCTCTGTACACATTTTAGCAGAGCAAATATGATTTAAAACTAATAGTTTAAGAAAAAAAAAGTAGTTTTTAGTCAGCCATTTAAAATGAATTCTGACCATGAGGCAATTTACCAAGAAATTTAAAAGAGATTTAAAAATTGGGGCAAACTCTGCTTCTCTGATCAAAGGTAATAAGGAAAGCCAAAGGCTAGTGGCAAGATAAGAACATGTCCTTTCACCCCTGGTACGCATTTTAAACCTTGGAAGTCGCAGCAGATTTTCACCCTGTGAGCGTAGTTCATGGCCAGATACAGAGCTTGATCTTTAGTTGAATAGTAAGATGTTCATCTTTTAAGCTTATGGTTTGTGGTTCACATCTAGCCCTTGCCTTTCCATTCATTTCAATGGGCATTCAATTCATTTCACATTCAATTCATTGCATCTACTGGACAATAAAGCATTGCTCTTTGTGGATTGCATTTCTGCAATGCTTTTCAGTAACATTTTTAATGCCAGTATGTAGCATACAGAAGCAGTTTTGACAAGTACTTTTTCTTGTGCAAAAAGTGGGGGACTGGATGCGAACTGAGTACCTTATGCCTGCCAGCGCAGTCAGGCGTGTTCAGATGAGCAGTTAAATACTGCACCTGAAGTACTGCCTTACATGTAATCCCACCTTTACTCTGCAGAGATCATTGTCACACAAACTCTTGCTATGTCTCTTTTCCTGGATCCCTAGTGCGGTATAATAATCATGTATATGGTAAACTTGCCAATAAATATACAGGATATACTAAAATTAAAATAATCAAAATAATTTTTGATTACATTTGTTTTAATTTTTTTTCCCAATGCAACACTTCACAGTATTTATTAATAATTTATTGAGGGTGGTGCATTTTGATGCAGTGTCTTACTCACGCATCATGCGGTGAATATCAAGAACAGCATTTGCAAGCTGCAATGTGGTTAAAGCAAAATTAATGTTCAGAATTAAACAAATCAATGTACCAAGGCATAGTTGTGATTATTTAGAAACTTCAAAACTGTAAACTGCTGTGCAAATGTATCAATGTAAACTTGTATCCGGGAACTGTGGTTTAAAACTCAGATTGTAGGTTAATAAATCATGTTGATACATTGTATGTGATAAAATAATGTTGGTCCGTGGAGATAAAAAATAAAAATAAATTAGATACTGCATTGGCATATTGTGGTCAAAGAAAAATGATTCTCTTTAAACTCAACTTAAAACATCTTTATAAAAAGACACGCAAAACAATTATGATAACAGGAAAAAACCCCAAGAGCTAAGATGGCCTCCATAGTCGACAGGTCAATAATGATACATTTCCAGTGGGTGGTGTTGGAAGACATGACAGAATATGAAATCAAGGTTAAAACATGAGAAACAGGTTTTATAGAGGCTCTGTTAAATCGGCCCTGAATAAAGGAGTGATGTTAGCAAGTTTCACTAGAAAACTAAACTCAGCTGCAACAAGCAACGGCCCACACAGTTCGAGGGAAGAAACAGGATGGACAAAGCCTGGACATTCAGCCAAAGGACCTTGACTTGTAACCACAGCCGCACAAATGAGACTAAAATAGGGTAGGGAAATAAAATGTCTGTGTTGTATCATACGACGAGCACTGTACAAAAAACTTGCAAATTAGCAGTAAAGCTGAATAACAAGCACAAATGAAAGAAAACACAACCCCCAAGGGAAACAGATGAGTATGCAGATAAAAGCCCTTAACTCACAGATGTAAAAAAGACCTCTGGACGCAATGGGGTCTTCAAAGGATAGATGAGTTCCCGTTATAAAACAATCAGCAGATTCCATGGGAGTGGTTCATGGCCTAGATAGCAGACTGGTTAAAAACAGTATTTGGTACAAGGCAAGTTTGGTTGGGATGTTAAAGTCCAGTGAGAGCGGAATAGCACTGAACAAGGGGTGTGTGATAATAAGGTGCTGCCTCACAGTGATTGGACAGAGAAGGAAGAGCAGCTGGGGTGTACCTGATCGCATGTCTTGTGAATATGTAATGACTTACATTCTATATAAGCTTGTGTGAATTCATGTATCATTAGAATATTCAGTTGTGAGAAGTGCCTCCTTCATAATGTAATAAACATGACAACCATATCAAATGACTTCAAGTTTCTTTATTTTACCTACTTTACTTTTACTCACATTACTTTTCAACATCTGCTTTATTTAAGCCTTTTCCAACTTCAATGGTGGGTTTTCACTCCAAACAGTCCAAAAGATCAAAGCATTGTAAGAAGTCAGGGAAAATAGATGCAGTACTGTTTCCAATTGACAGTTGTCAGCTTTACAGTAAATTAAAATAAATAAGTCCATTGTCTGTTATGAATATACAGATCTGAAACAAAAACACATTGGAAATGTGAAAAAACACCAAGTTATCAAAAGTGCCCAAAAACACAAGCCAAGTTTCAAGAAACCATTGGGGCAACCTTGCCCAGCACAAAGCAAATAGGCACAACTGTAAAAGCGATGGGGGCCAAGGTTGCCCCAACTGTTTCTTCTAACTTGGCTTGTGTTTTTCATGCGTTTGATACGCGTTTATTTTGCCTGAAAAACACAAGCCAAGTTTTAAGGTTTTACAGTTGTGCCTATTTGCTTTGTGCTGGGCAAGGTTGCACCAATGGTTTCTTGAAACTTGGCTTGTGTTTTTGATATCTCTACTTTAAATGGCTGGGCATTTTTGATAACTTGGCATTTTTTCACATTTCCAATATGTTTTTGTTTCAGATATCACTTATTTTTTTACCCAAACTACGTGAACACATTTGTGTCACAATATATATATATATATATATATATATATATATATATATATATATATATATATATATATATATATATATATATATACACACACAATAAAAATGCAACAGTCTGAGTTTTACATCAATAGCTCATTGGGCACATACATAATGTTATTTGTAATAGTGAGTTTGTGGATTGTTTGATTAGTATTGTTCCTTGGGATAACAAAATATTGAGCTCTAGTCATGTGATTTCATAAAAATGCCAGGTGCTCAGTGTTTGTTATGTTTGAGTTGAGTTAAAATTGCCAAAATTAGTTGATTAAGAATCTGTATAAATAGCCTATGCTGACTGTTGCGTTGTTCAAGCCAACAAATGGGGCAACCGTGACCAGCCAACCTTTGCCAGGAACCTTTTCCAGCTGCTCAGGAAAAGCGGTGGAACATCCCACAGCAGCCTATCCAGAGGCTGATCAGGTCTGCATCAACGCTGCCAGGATTGTGTTAATGCTCAGGGAGGTCATACTAACTTTGTAATGTTTTCATTTTGACAGTGTGTTACGTTTTATACTGAAAACTTATCATGAATCTTTGAACTGTATTTTTGTTCACATTTCCTGTGATTTTGTTTGATATCTCTGTTTAAAATATTTGCTTAAATCTATTAGACCTGAGTGTTGCATTTCTTTCGTGCATCAATATATTTATTGGGAAAATTAACCAATAACATTGAATGGGCACGAATGCAATTCAAGCCCACTAAATCAAGGAGCATCTCTATAATTAAAGGTAGTAGATAAAACATTCTTCATTAATGGTGAGGCAATACCAACAGTGTCTGAGAAGCCAGTGAAAAGTCTTGGGAGATGGTTCGACAGTGATCTAAAGGACACAGTTTGTGTGGGAGAAGTTAGACAACAAGCAGTGGAAGGGTTGAAGAGCATAGACAGCAGCGCTTTACCAGGCAAACTAAAACGCTGCTGCTTTCAGTTTGGTCTACTGCCGAGGCTGCTGTGGCCACTGACTGTGTACGAGGTTTCTTTGACAGTAGAGAAGCTGGAAGCGTTAATCAGTTCATACATCAGGAAATACAAGGAATACTGCAGCTACCAGTCTCCGCTCTAACCGAGGAGTTTAAGTGCGCCAAGGTCAGACTGGAAATGACATTAGTAGAGTCACGTGACAAATGCGTAAGGGAGGCAGCACCTGTGTTGAAAACTGGAAGAAAGTGGGCGGCAAAGAAAGCTGTGGAAGATGCAAAGGCTGCCCTTCGAATTGGTGCTATCATGGGGCAAGTTCAGCATGGAAGAAGGGATTTGGTCTCAGTTCAGCTCCTCCTACATGGTACAAGGCAGCCCCGGCTCAACGGAGGAAGCTGGTAGTCAACGAGGTGCAAAAGTAGGAGGAGAGGATGAGGTGCATAAAGGCCATTTCCCAGGCCAAGCAGGGAGAATGGATGAGACGGGAGAGTGTGGAACAAAGCAAGATTGGCTGGCAAGACCTATGGTCAATGGAACAGAGCAGGATCAGTTTCCTCATCAAGTCAACATATGATGTTCTCCCATCACCACAGAACCTAAACCTCTGGGTAGGAGAGGATCCCTCATGTCCTTTGTGTTCATCACCTACAACATTAAGGCACATTTTGACAGGATGTAAGGTGGCTCTTAGCCAAGGACAGTTTATTTGGCGCCATGACCAGCTGCTGCGATGTTTGGCCTTAGCATTGGAAGACAAGCGTAACATGACCAATAAGTTGCCACCAGTTCCATCAAAACATTACACACAAAAGACAACATTCCTCTGCCCAGGAGAGCAACCACCAAGAAAAGGTGTTAAAACCAATCCTCGTCCAGAAAAACTGGAAGCTCCTAGAGACTGAAAAATGCTGGCAGATGTTGGTCAATGGCTTATTTTTCCACCTGAGATTGCCACCACTAACCTTCGACCAGATGTTGTCTTGTGATCTGGATCAGCACGCCTTATTCAACTGGTATAGTTAACAGTGCCATGGGAGTATGCTGTAGATGAGAGTAAGAAACTGCGGTATGCTCAACTAGCCTCTGAAGCGGAACAGCGAGGAGAGTCCGGGTTTAACCAGTGGAGGTGGGTTGTCGAGGATTTGTGGCACACTCTACAACCCGGTTTCTCAGAGACGTCGGATTCAGTGGCCAAGAGTTGCGTCGCACAGTGAATAACTTATCTGAAGCAGCAGAGAGGAGCAGCAACTGGCTGTGGTTGAGATGGAAAGATTCTGGCTGGGGATCTCAAGCACAATAGAAAGAAAGAAATGCTAATGTACGGGTAAGTAAGCTGGGCTGAGTTGAGTGGGGGACGGAGGGGGGTGATGCTGGGACACCAGAATCACCGTCGAGCCCTCTTGAGGTGTCGTGGGCTAGTCGACGAAACACTGAGGATGGAAGGTGCCCACTTGAAGACCCCAGAGATGTACCCTACTTAGCTCAATCCAGACGGTTGTCATGCTGATGCACTGGGGAGACCGCACTGTGGTTGATCCCCAGAGCCAGCATCACAGCCGTTGTGTGTGCTGATGCGCAAGGGAGGCAATAATCTGATCCCTGGAGCCAGCATTACACTTCAGCCATCAACACCAGGCAGAAGGATATCTACATCATCATATGGAAGGAAACGCAAACGGATAGAGACACAGATGGATCACATTAGTTTACTGTAAAGCTACGTCTTAGTTGGTGCCTATCTGGCGAGAGCCGAGTTCAAATCAGCATGAAGTTTTAACATCTACTCTCGTGTAATGGAAATCATTTATATATATTTGAAAATATAGATGCCGGCACTACAGAGATGTTTCAGTCCATTTAATCAGACACAAGGTGCTTCGTCCCACGAAACGTTAAATGGGAAACACTTCTTAGATGTTGCCACCGCCAAAGAGAAAACAGTCCCGCTAAATAAAAGTCTGCATCCCAAAAGAGTGTCAATTATTCATACTTATTAATTAAAACAAGATAAAAACATGTACGCTGACATGTTTCGACATGTTGTCTTCATCAGAGCGTATTGACAGCAGGACTCATTAGATCTATTAAATGCACCCGGTACTCATTGTCATTTAACACCTTATCCGATTACTAGAAATAGTAATCTAGCAATCAATACATTCAAAATCTACATACAGCTGCACTGTGCACGTGACACGCCAGGCAGCACGCCAGCACTGCCTAGACACAAAACACGCTTCTACTCACAGTAATATACTAACACTAACACTCACGCACCCAGTCCCAAATTGACCCGCTGTTACACTGCCCCCCACACAAATGCTTCCCTGCCCGGGAAGCACTGACCTGGTCCCGGTGTGGCAGCCGTGTGGTTGCCAGGGCGGAGGACAGCAACGGACGGGTCCTGGCGGCACGTTTGAGGGTTATACAATGTGATGACCACAGGCACATCACGGGGCTCCAGGGCTGCCTCCAATCCCAGACCCCCCTGCCAGTCCTGAATGGCAGTCCCTCCTGGGTCCAGACTACCTGGGACCGCTGCCCCTCTCCACACAGTGGGGCAGAGGCTAGCTAGCACAGCCCCAACAGCAACCTCGGAACCCAGCTGCTGTTTGGCGAGGGCTGGGTGCTGTAGCCATGGCGTGGGGCACCCTCTCTAAATCGGCGATGCTGGGCTCTCTCTCTCTGGGGCTATGGCGAAACTGGGCTCCCTCTCTGGGCCTCTGGTGGCACGGGGCTCTCTCTGGGGCTCTGGCTGTACGGGGCTCACTCTCTGGGGCTCTGACGATGCAGGGCTCCCTCTCTGGGGCTCTGGCGGCACCAGGTTCTCTTTCTCTGGTAGCGCAGGACAGTCTCCTCCGGGTGGCGGGAGGTACTCTTTCGCTGGTGTCGCTGTGCAGTCTCTCACTGGCAGTGGCGCGGCAAGCTCTCACTGACTGTGTGGGGCACTTTCTCTTGGGCGGTGTGGGACACTCTCTCCCAAGTGGCGCAGGACACTCTCTCTCAGATGGCAGTTGTGGAGCGGAGCTCTCTGGTGGCAACTGCGACACGGGGTTGTCTTTCTTAGGCGGTAGCGCTGGGCACTCTGGCGATGCTGGGCTCTCTCTCTGGGTCTCTGGCGCTGGCAGCATAGGACGCTTCCTCCTTGGTGGCACGGGGTACTCTCCCTCTGGCGACGTGGGACTCTCTGGCAGCGGCTGTGGTCTCTCCGGCAGCGACTCCACGACCACCTGGATGACCTCATCACACTCCCTCTCTGAGCACCACGGCTTCTCCTGGCCCCACACCCCCAGCTGTGCTCTCTCCCACTCGTCCGGTGCGGGGCTCTATGATTCAGCGGGTGGAAGGAAGACAAATAGGAAAGAAAGAATTGCCGAATTTAAAGGTGTATCTCTTTTCCTTCTGGTATTCTGCCTGGCTGATCCCATCCTGATCAGAATGAACAAGTGCCCCTCCCGGGTGCTACATATGTTCAGCAGCAATCTGCTACATAAATTTAAGTGATTTAAAAAAAAAAAAAAAAAAAAAAATTGATATATATATATATATATATATATATATATATATATATATATATATATATATATATATATATATATTATTGATGCAGCATAATGCAATTGACATATCCAAATTTGATCATGATTTCATATTATTTCATAAACAGTATACGACAAATACATACAATAGAAAATATCAACAATATATATGCATGTTAAGGGTATGTGTGCAAAAGTATGTATGTTCAATGAAAGTGTCATTCATATCAACTACACTTTTTTTCACATTAAAAATGTTTTTGTTACACATAAATTTTAGTTTACAACATAAACCGTGTGGGAGTCGAACCCAAGGCATGCTTCCAGTGCAGCTTGCAAAGCTGACGACGTAGCTTTCACGCCACAGTTTGTACTATGATTTCACAACATTTGCAAGTAGTATAGTAGTAAAGTTACAGTTTTTAACAAGTAACAAGATGAACAATACTTATTTAAATAATGATTATGTATTATCCCGATTGTATTGAAAGTTGTCATCTAATTTTGCAAACTATCATAATAAGCTTGATCTGTTCATTTACTATATTGTAACGTGATCATGTTTAGCAAGCATACTCAGACCAAACCCGGACACATTTCTCAGTCAGCTTTGGTCCATCAAAACTGCATATAATGCAATACAGTTTAGCACAATTAAGCAAGTTGGTGATTCCCAGTACTTACATAAAATATGCCTTTACTATTAACAGAATGCATTACGGTACATTTATTATTTTGCTGAACTAATACGAAATCACGGAAACATCATTTATAACATATTTAAAAGCTCAATAATTGCAAAGCTTACATCTACCTGTAATTTGAGGCAACTTGAACACTGAACAAAAATCATTATGCTCGTACCTACATATTGTTCACGCTGTGCTCCTTTTTTGCTCCTTAGCGTACCGTTTAGCTGCCACTCACTGAAGCTGATTTTACAGGAAATATATAGATTCTAGTTACTTATGCTTCGAACTTCGTAATTCCTGCCACCCGGACACAGATGCCAATTCCCAGACTGTCCGGTCAAACCCGGACTGGTGGCAAACTTAACTCAGGGAGACGGTGTTGAATTCTCAAAATGCTCTGCAACCCCCGTAAACAACAACACACATTCTCCCCATTCACTAATGGCGTGACCCGTCCCGTTCCCCTTACAAAGACAGACGAGACAAACTGAACAGGCAAGTCCTGCAACAAAGCAATTGTCCGTGTCGTTACAATATATTTTTAAATTAAAAGTAAAAATATATGAAAGCATGACGACCTTTATGTACAAAAATCTTCACCAATATCACCGTGTAACAAATATATATATATATATATATTTTTGTTCCTGGGTAGTAAGTGTTATTTCCTAATTGCTTATGCCTCAAAAGTATAGAAAATGGCTATTATTCCCCACAAACTTTGCTTTTGTGACCAGGACAGTGATATTTTGAAATGTACCTATTTTCCAGAACATTCCAGATAGATTCAGTCATCATAACGGTCCTGGGCCATTGGCAATTTTAACGCAACTCAAATACCAAACACTGAGCACCTGGTATTTTTATGAAATCACATGACTTGAGCTCAGTATTTTAATATCCCAAAAAACAATACTACTCAAACATTATGTATGTGCCCAATGAGCTATTGATGTAAAACTGTTGCATTTTCATTGTGTATCAGTATACATATACATACATATACATACACACACCCATACACATATATACATATACAAACACACACACACACACACACACACACACACACACACACACACACACACATATATATATATATATATATATATATATATATGTGTATATACACTGAGTGTACAAAACATTAGGAACACCTGCTCTTTCCATGAAATAGACTGACGAGGTGAATCCAGGTGAAAGCTATGATCCCTTATTGATGTAACCTGTTAAATTCACTTCAATCAGTGTAGATGAAAAGGAGACAGGTTAAAGAACGATTTTTAAGCCTTGACACAATTTTTATTTAGAAATATGAACGACAATTTGACTCAGAAGAAAATGTTTTCTTATAAAAAGTTTCGTTTTCGTTCTGTAGAAAATATTTTTTCACATTCAAACAATATTATTTCATGTCTAACATTAGTTGACATCAAATCTCAGACAATTAGACATTTGCCTCAGCATTTCATTAAAAGAAATAAATAAAAATAAATATAAATGATTCAGTCAGTCTAATGATTAAATAAAGTTTTTCAACTGACAAACTGTTATTGAGAACTGCAGTAAATAGCAGGAGGATGAACACTGCCCGGTGTAGCAGTTTCAGGGGTTGTGTTGTGGATGGACATTATGTGCCTGCAAGGTTTCTTTGTTTTTTGACTGCCAGGATGCAAAGGAGTCCAGAGAGTCAGGACCACGGACAGCTCAGTGGAAACTTCCAGACTGCAGCAGAACAGCCACACCTGTCTCCAGTTGTAATCAAGGCTGCACTGCAGACAGGTGAAACCAATCAGGTTGCTCTATTTAACCGCGCCCTGTGTTTCTTTCTTTGTCTTTTTTGATCCTGGCAGGTGAAGAGAAAGAGAAAGAGAAAGAGAAAGAGAAAGAGAAAGAGAAAGAGAAAGAGAAAGAGAGAGAGAGAGAGAGAGAGAGAGAGAGAGAGAGAGAGAGAGAGAGAGAGACTTTTAATAATCCTTTATTAAATAATATAACAGTACTACATTTTTGTTAGAATGCTAAAGGATTAAAAGAAAGTCTAAAAAACTATTAAAAAGCAGACTATGATTAAAAAATAAATAAATAAGTAATAAATAAATCATTTGTTTTTATAAAATCACATTGAGCTCTCCCTCCTCACTGAGCGAGCAGACAGCCTCTCCCACACACCACCTCTCCTGGAAGCTCTGTAGGTCATTAAAAAGTTTAAAATAGGCAAAATCATCCTTTAACCTGCTAACCACTAGTACTCTGAAGAGTCTGACCACATCTGTCTGCCCTATGCCTGTCCGCTTATTCCTTCTGGATATTAAAATGGCCAACTTTGCCAAACCTAAAAGGAAATTTATCAGCACACAAGTATACTTGTGTTTTTGCCTATAGGGGACCCCAAAAATAAAAAGTGTCAGAGTAAAAACTGCTCCCAGCTGTTGCAGTCTCTCTTGCAGGAGGCTGAAGAGAGGCTTCAGTCTCCTACACTCACTGTACATATGGAAAATGGTGTCTTCCTGCTGACAGAAGTCACAGACCGAGCTGATTTCATAGTTGATTCTGTGCAGGAACCGGCCTGTGGCCAGGATACCATGCAGGAGCCTCCACTGGAGATCTCCTGCTCTCTTGTCTAAGGGGGGTTTGTACAGCACCCTCCATTCTGGGGTCCCCTCATCTCCCAGAGACAGATGAGTCCTCCATTTGGTATCAACCATCCCTCTCAGTTTGCTGCAATGGGTTGCCTTAATACACAGTTTATACATTTCTTTACTATTTAAATTTACAAAATCTGTATTTTTTGAGTTTTTGTAGTTTTAAGCGCTTTCCTTTCTCTTCCTCCTCCCCCTCATCTTCTTTAATCTCTACTGGAGTTACCAATAACACAGGAAAAGCAGCACCCTGTCTCTGATCCCCCTGTTCTTGAGCCATCTCCTCTCTCAGAGCCTCACTGAGCTCCGGGGAGAGACAGCTCCTAACCTGACTCACCATCCTTTCCACCTGCCTCTCGCTGCGCCAGCCCAGCCTGGCAGCCAGCTCAGCCGCACTGAGCCAGCGAGAGAGTTCAGGGGTCATCAGGTGAGCCAGCCTGACTATTCCAGCCCTCAAAAAGCTGGTCTGCAGAGCCTGTGAATGAAGGCACTGCACTGAGAAGATGGGATTGAAAAGAATGGGCTCCTCTAGCAGCCTCTGGGCTGTCATTGAAGCGTCCTCTCTTCCCACCCTCACTGTTCTCCAAGTCTGTAAAACACTTTGATAAAAAGACGGCAGGTCAGAACTGTCCAGAGCACCGTGGTCAATTAAAAACAGGTCATATTTAAACCCCAGCCCTCCTACTTTACTTAAAAAAAAAACAGGCAAGCTGCTTCCAGTGAGCCCCCTCCTCAGTGTACAAGAGTCTCTGTACTGTTAATAAACGAAAAGCTGCCACCCTGCCTGCGATACTGACCAACCCCTGCCCCCCCTCATCCCGGGGGAGATAGAGCACAGCCGGCTTCAGCCAGTGATTCCCACCCCAGAAAAACTCTACAAGGAGCCTCTGCAGGCTGGTCACCAAGTCTCTAGGAGGATCCAGACAAACCAACCTATGCCATAGCATTGAGGCCACAAGATTGTTAATGACCAGGACCCTCCCTCTATAGGACAGCTGAGCCAGCAGCCCCCGCCACTGACCCAGTCGGCCTTTCACCTTTTCAATCAACCCCTCCCAATTCTGCTCCATGTAAGTATCAGTACCAAGGAACACGCCCAACACCTTCATCCCTGTCCCACCCCACCTCAAAACCTGGGGCAAAACAGGAGAGCTCCCTGACAGGAAGGTGTCACTCTTGGCCCAGTTAATTCTTGCGGATGATACTCTCTGAAACATACTTAAACTCTGATGCAGTTCCTGGACGTCTCTTTTATTACTAATAAAAACAGTGATATCATCAACATATGCTGACACCCTCACTATAGCAGGAGGGGCTGAGAAAGGCACCGTCCAGCCCGCCAGCTTGCTTCTCAACAGAGCCAGCAGGGGCTCAATGGAGATGGAGTACAGCATCCCAGACAGGGGGCAGCCCCACCGTTTATTTGTAAAACGCTAAAAACATTACTATATAAAAGGTTAATAAATTTAATAAACTGAGGGCCGAACCCAAAGGCTTCCAGGGTCTCAAAAAGGTAGTGGTGGTCGACGCGATCAAAAGCTTTCTCTTGATCCAAAGAGACCAGTCCCACATTAAAATCACCCTTCTTAGCTATCGATAAAAAATCCCGGATTAAAAAAATATTATCGAATATTGTTAAACTTCTAGAAAATATTTTTAAATCGGTACATAACATTGAGACAGGTCTCCAGTTTTTAAGCATGCACAAGTCCCTTTGGGCAGCAGTGTGATGACGGCCCTGCGGCAGCTTAGAGGCAGCTCCCCCGCCTCCAGGCTCTCTTGCAGCACCAACAGCAAGTCTGGCCCCAGCTCCTTCCAGAAGTGCTGATAAAACTCTACTGACAGTCCATCGATCCCTGGTGCTTTCCCTCTGGCCAGCTGCTTGACAGCAGTGGTCAACTCTTGAAGAGACAGTCCCATTTCCAGACTCTGCTGCTCCTCCAAGCTCAGACTGGGCAGTCCCTCCAGTAGTGTGTTGATATCAGTCTGGTTACATGACTCGCTGCAATACAGGTCAGTGTAGAATTGCACCGCCGCATCATTAATCTCCTCCTGACCAGTCAACTCTCTACCGCAGGGCAGCCGAACACAGGACAACCACTTCCTATTTGCTCTCTTCTTCTCTAAACCAAAGAAGAAGCTTGTAGGAGCATCCATATCTCTCAGCTCAATAAATCGAGATCGCACTTGTGCCCCCCGCACCTTCTCCTCCAGCATGCTACCCAAAGCTTGTCTCCGCTCCACCAGGGTCTCCTTTGCAGCTGTGCTCTGCTCAGTCTCTAACTGTAAGATCTCTCTCTCCAGCTCTCGTATGACTGTGTTCAGTGACTTGGTTATGTCTAAAGTATACTGCTGACAAAATAATTTAATTTGCGTTTTTCCTATATCCCACCACTGCCTCAGATTCTTAAATGGGCTTTTTTGTTCTTGCCATTTTAACCAAAAATCCTTAAACTGTTTTGTAAAATTAGTATTTTGCAATAATTTGGTGTTAAAATACCACTGAGATACCCTGTGTATTTCTTTACCTGTAATTGCTGTGATCAGAGTGCAATGATGGTCAGACAAGCTGTTGGGTATTATTGTTGCTTGTGTGAATTTATTGAGGTGGTGTTTGAGTGCATATATCCTATCCAATCTTGCTCTAACTGTATACTGAGAAAGGCGGTGTGACCAGGTATACTGGCGAGGCAGACACCTCCAAACATCAACCAAGCCACTGAACTTTAAAATAGCAGCCAATTCTCTCGCTGAAGGAGGATGAGGTTCAATACTATTCCTATCCTTATTAAAATCTACTGTACAGTTAAAATCCCCTCCCACTATTAATATATCCTCATCATGTACTGTTAAAAGAGTCTGCTTTAAAACATTCAGGAATACAATTCTATCCCTTCCTATATTTGGAGCATAAACATTAATAAAATCATAAACTATCTGTCCTATCTTAGTCCTCACTTTTACAAGCCTCCCTCTAATTAACTCTTTAAAATCTAAAATGTCAACTTCCAACCCTGGTTGAAAAAGTACAGCCACCCCTGTGCTGTTATTTGTTCCGTGGCTCAGCACACACTGCCCTCTCCATTCAGCAAGCCATCCTGCCTCATTCTCTCTGTCTGTGTGTGTCTCATGTAAAAAAGCCACTCCCACCCTCTTCTGTTCTAAAAATTCAAATAACTGTGCTCTCTTAAAATCCTGCCTACAACCATTGACATTAAAATAGATAAAATTAATTCTATCCATGATGGCTAAAAAGTTTAAAAAGACTAAGAAAAAGCAAACAGTAAAAGATGTAAAATTCCTATAAAACCTATCCATTTTTCCAATAAATAAATAAATAAATAAATAAATAAATAAATAAATAAATATTTATACTTTGGTTTTCTGATGTAACGTTTTCCTAACTGTTTGCATGAATTTCTTCAGTCTATACCGTTTTGGTTGATCTAATTCTTGTGTTGTAGCTTTCTTAAGGGCTTTATGTGCAGAATTCAAAAACAATTTCAGATCTGGAAACGACTGTTTTATATCTACGCCTCTCCTACCTTTTGTTAGATCCAAAAACTCTCTTATTTTGTTGACTGAATACAGTTTTTTCCTGGTAGTTTGGCTGTCAGTAATGTCGGAGAACAGTGAAGAGTCCGAAACCTCGCCGCCGTCTACACCTCCCATCTCCCCCTCCACATACTCCTCATCGCTGTCATTGACCGCCGCCGCTGATATTTTCAGCTGCTCCTCTCCCTTTAGCTCTGCTACTACCTGTTGCGAGTCAGACAGAGATGGATTCACAGTAGCGCCAAGTAGAGACTCAGCGCTGCGCTCCTCTCCCTCTGAACAGGGAGGCACGGCAGCTCCAGGTAGAGACCCAGAGCCACAGTCACTCCTCCCCGGGTTCAAGTCAGGAGCCCCCGCGGCACGAGATTCCACTCCCGCAGCGCCGTGCCTCCCAGACTCAAACCTCAGTCTCTCATCAGACCTGAGCCCAATCCCTTCACCATCCGCTCCTTCAGAGCTGACGGGCTGAGAGAGCCCCTGGTCCAATGAGACCGCTCCAGAGCTCCGCTCCGACACACTTTCATTTTCTTTAAGGTCTGTAGCTAATGTTTTTATTCTTTTTTTCCTTTTTCTTTCCACCACAGTGAATTCATGATTTCCAGCGGTCTCAGCTGTCTGTTCTATTAGCTCAGTTGGTTCTCCTGGCCCTGCCAGTGGCTCTGGCTGGCGCGGATCTTCCTCCCGCTCTCCCCGATCATCCCTGACTTCCTCCCCACCAGTTTCACCCTGTTCTTCCTCAGGCTCCAGTCTCGGACAGTTTTTGCGCTGATGCTCCTGCGCTCCACATTTAAAACAGCGCATTGTGTTAATGCTAGCAAAGACAACACATTTGCTTCCTTCCACAGTAAACGTCCAAGCTACATCAATATCTACATTAGGATTATTTAATAAAATGAATACCTGCCTTCTAAATGACATGACATGCTTTAGTTTGGGATCTTTGCATCCTAACGGTATCGATCTAATCGGGGATGTTAATTTTCCGTACCTTGAAAGCTCCCTTTCTAGCAACTCATTTTTAAGGAACGGGGGCACATTTGACAGAATCACCTAAGTTACAGGTGTAGCTAGTGGAGACACCATCACCAAACTTCCTTTGACCACAAAACCTTCCTGCACCAGCACATTTACAGCTTGTGTTTCACTGAAAAAAATAACTAACCCTTTATTCATGCGTGACGCTGATTTAATTTGACCTTCTCCTACCACCTCACTGATAGCGAGCAGGCATTCCTCCACCGACACTGTGCTGTCAGGATCACAACGACAGCCGTGCCGGCGAGTCAAACCTGCCGTCGCCATAGCTGAGTCTGTGCTGACCCAAAGTCAGCACAAACACAGCTATGGACAAAAAACAAAACAAACAAACAAATAAATAAATAGACTATTTACTATAAAACTAAAAAAGTAAAATAATAAATAATCCACAAACGCACTCCTACCCCAAACGCTTCCTCCAGCACCTCCCGTAATCCCACAATCCTCTGCGAGAGAGAGAGAGAGAGAGAGACTTTTGACTTTTAAGGTTCTTTATTTTCACATTTAAAATCTGTTACAAAAGTAACCAATAGGATGAACCCACAAAAAAAAATAACTTACAATTTTTGCTTACTCCAGGGATCAATAAAATCTCCCCAGAGCATCAGTATAAAATCCTAAAAGACAAAGTATTTACCCTAAAACAGATATTAATACAACAAAAACCCTAAAACCTAAAGAAACCTATATTCATATTAATCCATTTACAAAAAAAAACAATAAGGTAAAAACACAAAAATTATTAAATTAAGATTCCTGCTGGTTCCAGGACATCACCAGCACATCACCATAAAAATCCTACAAAATAAAAGAAAATACTATTTTACCTTAAAAAAATAACACTCTGAAATTCATTATAAACAGACAAAAGTTTTAAATTAAATTAAAACAACAAGGTTTCCTTCCTCACTCACCGAACAGACAGCCTCACCCACACACCATTTCACCTGGAAGCCTTGTAGGTCACTAATCAATTTAAAATAGGCGAAATCCACCTTGAGCCTGCTCACCACCAGCACTCTGAACAGCCTCACCACTTCTGTCAGCCCTAAGCCTGTCAGTCTGTTTTTTCGAGACTTCAGTACAGCTAGCTTTGCCTGCCCTAGAAGAAAATTAATTAGTACACAGACATTGCTATGCTTCTGCCTGTAGGGGACCCCAAAAATAAACATCAGCCTTGTAAACAGTACCCCCAAACTCTGCAACAGGTTGCTGAGAAGTTGGAATAGAGGCTCTAGCCTCTCACAGTCACTGTACGCATGGAACACAGTTTCCTCCTGCGAACAGAAAACTCACTCAGAGCTGATGCTGGGGTCAATTTTATGGAGGAGTCTGCCTGTGGCCAGAATGCCATGAATAAGCCTCCACTGCAGGTCTCCTGCTCTCTTATCCAGGGGAGGCTTATACAGCACCCTCCATTCTGGGGTCCCCTCCTCTCCTAGGGACAGGTGAGCCCTCCATCTAGAGTCTACCCTCCCTCTCTGTTCTCTGCAGTGGGCTGACTTTATACATAACCTGTACAGGTCTTGACTTTTTAAAACTCTAAAATTCAGATGTTTCATTTTCTGAAGTTTTAAAATCTGACCTCTTTCCTCATCCTCCCCCTGCTCCTCCACCACACCTGTGGGAGACACCAGCAGCTCTGGAAAAACAGCGTCTTGTCCCTGTGCGGCATCATCTCTCAGGGTTTGCTTTTGCCCTGGAGACAGAAGCCCCTCACCTCCCTCAGCACTTTCTCTGCCTGTCTCTCGCAGCACCAACCCAGCCTGCCTGCCAAATCTGCCGCACTGAGCCAGCAAGAGAGTCCAGGTGCCATCAGGTGTCCTAACCTTGTGATACCTGCCCTCACAAAACTTTCCTGCAGTGCTAGTGACTGCAGGCACTGTGCTCTGAGAAGAGGGTTAAACAGAAGTGGTTCCTCTAGGAGGCTCTGCACTGTTGAACTCTCCTCCTCCCTCTCCACTTTCACTGCCTTCCACACTTTTAAAATACTGCAATAAAAAGAGGGTAGGTTAGAACTGTCCAGAGCGTGATGGCTGATTAAAAACAAATGAGTGCTGTATCCCAGCCCCTCTACTTTTTTAAGGAAGAAGCAGGCTAACCTCTTCCAGTGGGCTCCCTCCACAGCATACAGGAACCTTTGTATGGCCTGCAGTCTGAAAGCTGCCATCCTGCCGGCGATGCTGATGAGCCCCTGCCCTCCCTCATCACGGGGGAGGTACACTACAGCAGGCTTTAACCAATGCTTCCCCCCCAAAAAAAAACTCCAGGAGAAGCTTCTGAAGACTGTCAATAATATCTCGGGGAAAGTCCACACACACCAGCCTGTGCCACAGCATTGAGGCAGTCAAATTATTAACTACCAGGACCCTCCCCCTAAATGACATATGTTCCAGCAGCCCCCGCCACCGCTCCAGCCTCCCCCTGACTTTGTCTATCAGGCCCTCCCAGTTCTGCTCCATATAAGCAGCGGTACCGAGGAACACCCCTAGCACCTTCATCCCCGATCTGCTCCACTTCATGGTCTGTGGCAGAACCGGAGGGCAACTCCCCTGCCAGCTCCCTGACAGGAAGGTGTCAGTTTTGGCCCAGTTAATCTTCACAGATGACGCTCTCTGGAACATCTCGAAGCTTTGCTGCAGCTCCAGGACATCTTCATTACTCGAAACAAACACGGTCACGTCATCTGCGTAGGCAGACACCTTCACTAACACAGGAGGAGCAGGCAGTTTCCAGCCTGTCAGTCTACTCCTCAACAGAGCCAGCAGGGGCTCAATCGAGAGGGAGTAAAGCATACCTGACAGGGGGCAGCCCTGCCTGATACCTCTGCACACCGGGAAAGGTTGGCTCAGCCCATGGTTGATTTTTAAAACACTAAAAATATTATTATATAAAAGTCTGATAAACTTAATAAATTGAGCCAATTGACCAAAACCAAAGGCTTCCAGGGTTTTAAACAGATAAAAATGGTCGACCCGATCAAAAGCTTTTTCTTGATCTAAGGAGACCAGTCCCACATTAAAATCACACATTCCTGTTGCTAAAAAAAAGTCTCATTAAAAACACATTATCAAAAATGATGTTGAATGATGTTAGCCATGCAATTTCTCAATCTGTTTGTCAAACATTTCGAAAATATTTTTAAATATGCACATAAAAGTGAGACTGGTCTCCAGTTCTTCAGCAGGCACAAGTCCCCTTTCTTAGGCAGCAGCGCAATGACGGCCCTACGGCAGCTTAGCGGCAGCTCCCCGGACCTCAGGATCTCCTGCAGCACAAGGTGCAGGTCAGGCCCCAGTTCATTCCAGAAGTGTTTGAAGAAGTCAATTGGTAGTCCATCAATCCCTGGGGCCTTTCCGCTAGTCAGCTGTGTGGCGGTGGTGCTCAGCTCCTGCAGTGTGATGTTTCCCTCCATGTCCTGCTGCTCCTCCTTGCTCAGCCTGGGCAGGTCCTGCAGCAGCATCTCCAGGTCTGCTGAGCTGCATGGTTCTTTATTGTATAAGTCGCTACACTGATGTCCTCCTTACTGAAAAGTTCTCTGCCGCAGGGCAGTCGGACACAGAGCAGCCGCTTACTGTTGGCTTTCTTCTTCTCTAAGCCGAAGAAGAATTTGCTGGGGGCGAATTTGAGAGGGTGGTCCCCGCACCCTCTCCTCCAGCAGGCTGCTCAGGGTGGTATAAATGTATTAAGGGAGTGCTGAGGAGTATAAAATATGTCCAATCTAGCCCTAACAGTACCTTGAGAAAGATTATGTGACCATGTATATTGTTTTGTATTAAGGTGTAGATTCCTCCAGATGTCAAGCAGGCCACCAGAAAGCAAAACAACAGCCAGCTCTCTAGAGGAAGGGGGGTGGGGCTCAGCAGCGTTTCTGTCATTATTAAAATCAACAGTACAATTAAAATCCGCACCCACAATTAAAATATCCTCTGTATCGATATTTAAAATTGTCTGTTTTAACCTCTTAAAAAATAACCCTTCTGCTCCCTATATTTGGGGCATAAACATTTATAAAAGTAAACACTACATCATTAATTCTAGCTTTAACTTTTAAAAGACGCCCTTTTTCAATCTCTTCAATTAATAAAATATCTGCTGCTAAACTCGGTTCAAAAAGCAAGGCGACCCCTGCACTTGTATTGGAGCCGTGACTCAGCACACACTGTCCTCTCCACTGCCGCTGCCACTCCGCTTCATCACCCGGATCTGAGTGCGTCTCCTGGAGGAACGCAACTCCTACCCGCTTCTGTTCTAAAAAGCTTAAAACTTGTGCTCTCTTAAAAATTTGTTTTTTTAGAAGCCATTAAAAAGGTTAAAACTAAACAATAAGCACAAATATTAAATACATAAAAACTATATATTTATTAAATTATTCTTTGTTCTGTCTCAATGAATCGCGTACAGTATGTACTATCTTTTTAAGTCTGTATCGTTTTGGCATGTCTAGCTCTTTCACTGTTGCCTTCTTTAATGCTAGTTCTGTGGATTTAATAAAAGATCTTAAATCAGAAAAAAGGTTGCTACATACACAACACGCTTGCCTTTTGTTTTATCAAGGAAATTGTTTATCATTTTAAGTGGATATACAATGCTACGCCAAACGGTTTGGCTGTCGGGGATGTCAGAGAACAGCAAAGAGTCGGAGAAGTCTCCTTCATCTAGGTCTCCTCTCTCCCCGCAGCTCGTCTCGTCTTCTTCCAGACCAGCATCCGCCTGCTCCTCAGCTGTCTGCGGTGGCGGCTGTTGCTGCTGCTGCGGCTGGGAGTCAGGCTGGGCAGGATCCCCTACAGTGCCGGCCTGGGTCTCTGCACTGTACAGCATCTCAGAGCCCAGCTCTGCCTTACCTTCACTCTCTGGCGAATTGATCTCATTTTTATTTTTATTTTTTTTATTTATTTTTTGAGTAATAAACTCACCCTCACCTTCACTTTCGGGGATCGTCCCTTCTCCTGCAGAAGGTCTCCAATTCTTTAGCTGACAAAGTTCTCCCTTCTTTAGCAACAGTGTAATCACTGCCCTGTGGCAGCTGAGAAGCAGTTCCTTGTGGCTGAGGCTCTCTCTCAGAACCTGGAGCAAATCCTCCCCTATTATGTCCCAGAAAGTATTATAAAACTCTGCTGGCAGTCCATCGATCCCTGGAGCCTTTCCGCTGGAGAGCTGCTTGACAGCAGTGATCAGCTCCTGGTAGGTCAGCGGTGCGTCCAGCTGAGCCTGCTCTTCATCACTGAGGCTGGGTAACCCCTGGAGCAGCTGCTCAGTGTCCTTTAGATTGCACTGTTCTTTATTGTAAAGTTCCTTATAGAAACGCACCGCCTCTGTGCTGATCTCCTCCTGGGTACGCAGTTCTTCCCCACCAGGAGTCCTGACACAGCACAGCTGTCAGTTGTCTGCTCTCTTCCTTTCCAAGTTGAAGAAGAAACTGGTGGGGGCATCCATATCTCTCAGCTCCACAAAACTGGAATTCACGATCGCCCCCTTCACCCTCTCCTTCAGCAAGCTCCCCAGCGCAAGTTTCTGCTCTTTTAGGTACTCCAGGGTCTGCTCTTTAAAATCTGAGTTTAGACTTTCCTCTAGGAGGAGGATTTTTAACTCCAGCTCTCTCACAGCTGCGTTCAGTGACCTGGTTGCATTTATAGTATATTGTTGACAAAAACATTTTATTTGTATTTTACCAATGTCCCACCACTGTCTTACATCTTTATAATGTGTTTTTTCTTTTTTCCAAATTATCCAAAAAAATTTAAATTGTTGTCTAAATGTTATGTCTTGTAATAATTTTATATTGAAATGCCAATAAGATGTTCTGTGAGGTTCTGATTGAATTATTGCTGTAAATAATAGACAGTGGTGGTCAGAGAGACTACTGGGGATGATTCTTGCTTCAATGCATTTATTTAAATAATTTTTTAGAAATGTAAAAACGGTCTAGTCTTGCTCTATATATGCAGTTTTTATGAGATTGAGACCAGGTGTATTGTCTTGAATTAAGGTGCAAGCATCTCCAAACGTCTTACCAGGTCACTGGACTCTAACACTGCAGCCAGCTCTCTGGAGGACTGAGGATGCAGTTCTTCATTATTTCTATCAATATTAAAATTAATAGCACAATTAAAATCTCCTCCCAATACCACCACATCATCACTATTCATATTAAAAAGAGCTTGCTTTAATTTCCTAAAAATTAAAATTCGTCCCCCCCCCCCCCCCCCTTATTGGGGGCATAAACATTAATAAAAACATACACAATACTGCCCAGCCTGGCTCTTACTTTTAAAATCCTCCCCTTCTCTATTTCTTCCATATCTAGTAAAACTGCCCTTAGATTTTGTTTAAAAAGCACAGCCACCCCTGCACTAGTGCTGACACCGTGACTCATCACACACAACCCCTTCCACTCCGCTCTCCCTTAAAAGACTGTCTACAGCCGTTTAGATTGAAAGAAGCAAAAACACACTTTTCCATCACGGCTAAAAAAAGTAAACCCAACAGACTAAAACAAGTAATAAAAGAATAAAACACAGCCACTATTAAACATGAAATTTTGAACCATTGTTCAGATCCTTCTTAATTTTCTGAACAATTTTTTTAAATCTGTACCGTTTGGGCTTATCAAATTCTTCTATTGTTGCTTTCCTTGTAATAACATGAGCGGAGTGGAGAAATAATCTTAGATCAGGGAAAAAATGCTCTATTTCTACCCCTCTTTTCCCTTTTGTTTCTTTCATAAAATTATTTACCTGCTCCAGCGTATATAGTTTTTTCTTGCTGGCGGGTTGGCTATCGGAGATATCTGAGATAAGCGAGGAGTCCGAAAGCTCCTCTCCCATCTCATCCGCGCTGTCCTCCTGCTCGCCCCCGAGTGTCAACTCCTCCGCTGCTCCCTCCAGTTCCTTGGCACCGGCCTCTGCCACCTCCTCCCTTTCTCCAGCCACAACTGTTACAGGCAGCTGAGATTCAGCCAGCGGAGAGTCTTGCACCGCACCCGGCTCGCCCTCCACTGTGTTCTCTTCCCCGCGTTATGAGGGACTGGCGCCCCGGCTGGAGCTTGTAGTCTCCCTGTCAGCACGGGCTCGGAGCTCTGCACCTGCTGCGCTCTACCATCCGGCAGCTCTGCAGCCTTATGTTTAAATCTTTTCTTCTTAACTACTTCCTTGAATGGTTCTTCACCATTCTCAGCAGTTGCTGTATTTTGCTCCGAACACGTCACTGACAGGCTCTGGCTCACCCTCTTTGTACGAGGCCTTGGCGTTGGTGGATCTGCTCCGGTCTCCTTCCATGATTGAGTCGCCTCCTCCTCGGTCTGCACAGGCTCTGGCTGCGGCTGCGATGCAGGAGCCGACTCTTCCTCCCGCTCACCCCCAACAGCCCCTACTTCCTCCCTGCCAGCATTGCCCTGCACCTGACCTGTCTTGGCTCTAGCCTCCCTTCTCGGGCAGGTTTTCCTCTGGTGTCCCTGCTCGCCGCAGAAAAAACATCTCATCATTTCAGAACTAACAAACACCACACAATTAGTCCCTTCTACATTAAAATTCCAGGCTACATTAATAACTTGATTGGGATCATTTAATAAAACAAACGCCTGTCTTCTAAACGACATTACGTGCTTAACACTGTTATTTTTGCAGCCTAGAGGGATATCTTTAATTGGGAACACAAGTTTACCAAACTGAGACAGATTTTTTTTCTAATAACTCGTTTTTTAGAAACGGGGGCACATTAGAAATAATCACTTTAGTTACTGGAGTCACCAAGGGAGAAACCTGAACAAAATCACCTTTCACTGTGAAACCTTCCTCTACCAGCCTGTTTACAAGCGTCACCTCCGCTAAAAATATTACCAGCGCTTTGTTCTTTCTTGACGCTGACCTAATATTTTCAAAACCCACCACAGCTAGATCTCTTAGATCCCCTTTTTTTGGTAACAGAGTTATCACAGCTCTACGACAACTCAGGGGCAACTCCTTCTCTCGACTTTCTTTAAAAACTTGAAACAAGTCCCCTCCAATCACTGGCCACAGCTCCTTATAAAACTCCCCCTGCAGCCCATCAATCCCGGGAGCCTTCCCTGTTGACAACTGGGTCACAGCCTCTGTTAGTTCTTGCATTGTCAAAGGAGCCTCTAGGGGGCATCCTTCCCCCAGAGACAACTTAGGCAGATCTCTGAGCAGTTGAGCAGTCTGTTCTTCATCGCAAGGCTACGCTGTGAAGAGTTGACTATAAAAGGATACAGCTTCACTATTGATTTCCCCTTGGCTATACACTTCCTTCCCATTGGCCAGATGTACAGAGTACAGCTGCTTACTTGTAGCCGCACTATGCTCTAGGTTAAAAAAGAACTTTGTAGGGGCATCCATATCTCTGAGTTGAAGGAAATGTGATCGTATGAGAGCGCCCTGCACTCTCTCCTCCAGCAAGCGACTCAGCATCTCCTTCTTATCCTTCAGACACTGGAAGTCATTTTCATTGCTATCTATACTGATGTTTTGCTCAAGACTAATAATCTCTTTCTCAAGCTCTCTAATTGTCTTATTTAATAGTCTGGTTGAGTTGGCGGCGTACTGCTGATAAAAAAGTTTAATTTGTATTTTGCCAAAATCCCACCACTGTCTCAGACTATCAAAACTCCCTTTCTGATGTCTCCAAGAGATCCAAAAAGCTTTAAATAAACTCTTAAAAAGACTATCTTCTAATAAACTGGTTTTAAAATGCCAGAAAGGTGGTAAGCGGGCCACAACAGGCAGACAGACAGTAGACAACACACAATGGTGGTCTGAAATCATGATGGGAAAAATATCACTTTTTATTACCTGATTGAGGTGCTATTTAGAGCAGTATACCCTATCCAGTCTTGCTTTTGAAATCTCATTTACATTCATTTTAATCCATGTATATTGCCGAAGTCTGGGGTTAAAAACCCTCCAAACATCAACCAGATCATTAAACTTTAGAATATCTGACAATTCTTTAGAGAACTGCGGGTGTGGCTCCCCTTGATTCCTATCCAAAGTAAAATTCTCAGTGCAATTAAAATCACCCCCCATTAAAACCATCTGATTACCATTATACTGAGATAACACCTGATTTAGTTTATAAAAGAAAATATGTTTTTCCCTATCTTCATTTGGTGCATACACATTAATAAAAATAATAAAACACCACACAGGTGCTCGGTTTTATTTTTACTCCTGTGAGTTGCACTGATTTGCTTGAGCCCGTAGAGGGCGCTGTTGTCCGTGGTCTGGCTACCAACTATGGTATCCAGAACCTACAGGAATACCACGGCTGGGTACTCAATACAGTTCAGAGGCAAAAAAAAATGAAAAATGAAAAAGGAAAAAAGAAACAGGGAAAATAAAACACAGTAATGAAAACTACAAAATAAATGTGCTGCACTTCGCAGCATGATTTTCCCCAGTCACCGCTATTCGTACGACCCAGGTCTCCGTCCTACTCTAGGCTGTTCCTCAGCTCACTTCACAACAGTATCAGGGGCTGCCCAAGGATTTCCCACTTTCTCTCTCTTTCTTTAGATTACTTTCTTTAATTTTCTGTCCGGAAGTTTTTTCTCCCGTTTCTGTAGTCAAGCGAGACTGCTTGCTCCTCGTTCCGGTCTAAAGGGGCAGATCTGAGGAAACCGCAGTGTATTAATTTATAGGTTCAGCAATCCCACTAAAACCCGCCTCCCAGCCACTCAGAGAGGGGGAAAGCGCACACACCCTCTTCCCCACCTCTCTGTGTCACCGCCATGACTGGCAGGCAGATCCAGACGGCCAGTCCAGATCTCTCCCTGTTACACCCTGTAACGTGTTCAATTATTAGAAGCCTTCCTTTAACCTCTTCACTAACCGATAAAACATCAATACTCAACCCTGGTGCAAATAAAACTGCAAACCCTGCACTTATATTTGAGCCATGGCTGAAAGCCCTACCCCCTTTCCATTCGCTCTGCCACTCACTCTCATTCATATCGTCAGTGTGTGTCTCTTGCAGAAACACAACACTCGCTCTTTTTAAACTCAGAAAATCAAACAGCTGAGCTCTCTTATTAATACTCCTACCCCCCATTCATGTTAAAAGTCACTATTTGAAACTTCTCCATATTAAAGAGTTGAATAAAAACCAGACACAAACAACAAAGAAAACAACCTATGAAACCCCGTGCAGCCATTTTAAAAAAAACTATTTTGTTTTTTTCTTCTCCTCATTAATCATTTTTTTCCTTTCGGAGACCAGTTTCTTTAGCCTATACCTTTATTTCTGATCGAGCTCATTTAATGTGGCTTTCCTCATCGCTATTTTAGCGGAATAAATAAACAACTGATCATTTGGAAAATATTCCTTCTGTACAACACCCCTAACTCATTTAGTTTTATTCAAGAAAGAAACAATCTGCTCGACACTGTAAACTTTGCTCCTACCTTGAGGGCTTGTTAAAGTCTCATCCATCATCATCGAGGACGAGTCTGACAACCCCTCTTCCTCAATATCTTCCCACATTACCGACCCCTCTTCAGTGTCCTCTTTCCCAGCTGCCGCTACCTTATCAGGCATTGAGTCCACTACCTTGATTGCTGCCTCATTCCCAGGGGTAGCCCAAGTACTGACACAAGCTTTCATTTCCGACTGAATAGAAACTGCAGCTCTCGGGAGAGACTTAGCCTCCGTCCCTTGAATCTGAGCCGTCACAGCATCGCTATGCACCCCAGGTCCAGAGCATGGCTTTTCTGCATCACTAGTTCGAGGCTCCGAGCTGCTATCCAAAGGGAACGTCTCAGAGTCCCGAGCCGACTCCCTAACCAACTCTCCCCCCTCACCTATGAAACCTATGAAACCCCGTGCAGGCATTTAAAAAAAAACTATTTTGTTTTTTTCTTCTCCTCATTAATCATTTTTTTCCTTTCGGAGACCAGTTTCTTTAGCCTATACCTTTGTTTCTGATCGAGCTCGTTTAATGTGGCTTTCCTCATCGCTATTTTAGAGGAATAAATAAACAACTGATCATTTGGAAAATATTCCTTCTGTACAACACCCCTAACTCATTTCGTTTTATTCAAGAAAGAAACAATCTGCTCGACACTGTAAACTTTGCTCCTACCTTGAGGGCTTGTTAAAGTCTCATCCATCATCATCGAGGACGAGTCTGACAACCCCTCTTCCTCAATATCTTCCCACATTACCGACCCCTCTTCAGTGTCCTCTTTCCCAGCTGCCGCTACCTTATCAGACATTGAGTCCACTACCTTGATTGCTGCCTCATTCCCAGGGGTAGCCCAAGTACTAACACAAGCTTTCATTTCCGACTGAATAGAAACTGCAGCTCTCGGGAGAGACTTAGCCTCCGTCCCTTGAATCTGAGCCGTCACAGCATCGCTATGCACCCCAGGTCCAGAGCATGGCTTTTCTGCATCACTAGTTCGAGGCTCCGAGCTGCTATCCAAAGGGAACGTCTCAGAGTCCCGAGCCGACTCCCTAACCAACTCTCCCCCCTCACCTATGAAACCTATGAAACCCCGTGCAGGCATTTAAAAAAAAACTATTTTGTTTTTTTCTTCTCCTCATTAATCATTTTTTTCCTTTCGGAGACCAGTTTCTTTAGCCTATACCTTTATTTCTGATCGAGCTCATTTAATGTGGCTTTCCTCATTGCTATTTTAGCGGAATAAATAAACAACTGATCATTTGGAAAATAATCCTTCTGTACAACACCCCTAACTCCTTTCGTTTTATTCAAGAAAGAAACAATCTGCTCGACACTGTAAACTTTGCTCCTACCTTGAGGGCTTGTTAAAGTCTCATCCATCATCATCGAGGACGAGTCTGACAACCCCTCTTCCTCAATGTCTTCCAACATTACTGACCCCTCTTCAGCGTCCTCTTTCCCAGCTGCCGCTACCTTATCAGGCATTGAGTCCACTGCCTTGATTGCTGCCTCATTCCCAGGGGTAGCCCAAGTACTAACACAAGCTTTCATTTCCGACTGAATAGAAACTGCAGCTCTCGGGAGAGACTTAGCCTCTGTCTCTTGAATCTGAGCTGTCACAGCATCGCTATGCACCCCAGGTCCAGAGCACGGCTTTTCTGCATCACTAGTTCGAGGCTCCGAGCTGCTATCCAAAGGGAGCGTCTCAGAGTCCCGAGCCAACTCCCTAACCAACTCTCCCCCCTCACCTGTCACGACTGAACTCATTAATCCCTTTACTTTAGATTTATGTTTTTTTGAAACAATACTCTATTTTGAGTTTTCACTACCAGTGTTATCTTCAGCAGCAGCAGATGTACTTGACTCGCTGCCTCCAACACCTGCAGTATCATACACTCTCTTTAGACGCAGTGCCGGTATAGGTCCTGCTTTCTTTAGCTGTGTTGGCTTTTCCGGTCCCTGTGGCTCTGCCACAACTCCGCTAGGCTCCCCGTTATCACCCCCTTCTCTGTCTCTTGTTTTATCCGGACAAACCTTCCTGAGGTGCCCCTGTTTTCCACACTGAAAGCACCTCATTAACTCATTGCTAACAAAGACAGTGTGATTAACACAGTCGATATTAAAACTCCACGATACATCAATAACAGAATTTGGATTGTTTAAGAGAACAAAAGCCTGCCTCCTAAACGACAAAACATGCTTTACTTCGGGATGCTTACACCCTAGTGGAATGGGTTTAATCGGGGACATAAGCTTCCCATACCGAGCAAGTTCTCTGGCTAACTTCTCATTTTCAATGAATGGCGGCACATTTGAAAGAATAACCTTGGTAACGGGGGAAGACAGCGGCAACACGCTGATAAACTTCTCTTTTATAGTTAGCCCCTCAACTACAACACGGTGTACTAGCTGCTCATTGTTAAGAAACACCACAATCGCCTTATTCATTCGGGAAGAGCTCATAGAAGAGCTTAAACTCACACTAAGTAAATAAATAAATAAATAAATAAATGAACAAATGAAATAAACTCTGATTTCCACTCACTCAGAATCCACTCCGAACTCACTCCACTTTCCAGCCCCTCCCACTACCCACAATCCTCCAGAGAGAGAGAGACTTTTAAGATCCTTTATTAAATCATTGCAATTAAAATCCAGTTAATAACAATAATAAAGGTAAAACACGATTAAGATACTTGTTGGCTCCGAGGAACAGCCGAAACCTCCCCAGCACATCAGCATAAAATCCTAAAAAAACAACATCATGCTCTCCTTTAAAAACAGATTTTAACCAAATAAAAGGATCATAAAATATAAATAAACACACAAAAAAGCCAATATTAAAAAAAAAATTAAACAGTGTTTTCCTGTAAAAACAGATTAATAGTAAAGTAATAAAAACACTGTAAAAACAATAAAACAAAATATAAATTAAAACTAGAAGTTAAACAGCAGCTCTCCCTCCTCACTCAATGAGCACAAGGCGTTTCCCACACACCACCTCTCCTGAAAGCCCTCCAGGTTACTGACCATTTTAAAATAGTTAAAATCCACCATTACCCGGCTGACAACTAAAATACGAAATAATCTGGCAGCATCTGCTAGCCCTGCCTCTAAAATCTTATTTTTCCTAGATTTTAAACCCAAAAATAAAAGTATCTTTGCTGAAAATTACCCCAAGAATCTGCAGGAGCCCCTGCAAGAGGTGAAAGAGTGACCCCAGCCTGACACAGTCAGTGAATGTGTGGAACACGGTCTCCTCCTCCCCACAAAAGCAGCACTCAGCACTGATGCTGGGGTCCACTCTGTGGAGGAACCTTCCGGTAGACACGGCACAGTGCAGGATCCTCCACTGCCGGTCCCCTACTCTCTTGCTTAAAGGCAGTTTGTACAGCACCCTCCATACTGGCTGTCTCTCTTCTGCTACCTGCAAAAGGCTTCTCCATTTTGTGTCCACAGTCCCTTTTAGGTGGCTGGACTGGACTGTTTTAACATGCAGCTTGTATAGTTTTTTCCCCTCTGCTTCTTGGAGTGCTATATTTTTAACTCCCTCCATTGTCCTTATTCTTTCTCCTTCCCCACCCTCTTCCTCACCTAAACCTGGTGATAAAAAAAACTGTGGGAAAAAAGGGGTCCCCTCCCTGATCAGGCCCCCCAGCTATTCCCTCCCCAAAGCCTGCTTGAGCTTTGGTGAGAGAGAGTTCTTCAACTCATGAATCATCTTCTCAACCAGCCTCTCCGAGTGCCAGCCCAGCCGCCTAGCCAGCTGAGCTGCTGAGATCCAACAGGGGGGCCCTGACATGATCAGGTGAGCCAGTCGGGTTACACCAGCCCTGACAAAACTGGCACACAGTGCCCCCGACTGAAAAAACTGAATGGGGTTCCTCCAGTAGAGATTGGCCTGTCACCGACCCCTCCTCCCTCTCCACGCTTACTGTCTGCCACACTTTAAAAACATTCACATAAAAAGAGGGGAGACCTGTCTTGTCTACCCTGGAGAAATCAATTAAAAACAAGTTGCGATCTAACCCCATTCCTCCTACCCGTCTCAGAAAATAAAAGGCTATCTCTCTCCAGTGAGCCCCTTCCTCGGCGTACAGGAGCCTCTTCACTGCCTGTAGTCTGAAAGCTGCCACCCTGCTGGCAATGCTGACCAGGCCTTGCCCCCCTTCATCAGTGGGGAGGTACAGAACTGCCGGCCTCAACCAATGTCTCTCGTTCCAGAAGAAATCCAGCAGTACTCTCTGAATTTCCTCTACCATTCCCCGTAGAGGGTCCAGACACACCAGCTTGTGCCATAACATAGAGGCCACCAAATTACTGATGACCAGGACCCTCCCCTTAAATGACAGCTGAGCCATGAGCCCCTGCCAGCTGAGCAGCCGCCCCCTCACCTTATCCACCAGGCCCTCCCAATTCCTCTGCATGAAAAGCTCTGTCCCAAAGAACACCCCCAGCACCTTAATCCCAGTCCTGTCCCATTGCAGGGCCTGAGGCAGTGTGGGGAGCCCCCCCTCCTGCCAACCATCTGACAGGAAGGTGTTGCATTTTTCCCAGTTTATCCGTGCTGACGATGCTCTCTGAAACACTACCAAGCTCTCCTTCAGGGCCTGGATGTCCCCATCACTGCACACAAACACATTCACATCATCAGCGTAGGCCGATACTGTCTAATGCCCCTGCTCACTGAGAAAGGTTTGCTCAACCCATTATTAATCTTTAAAACACTAAAAACATTAGCGTATAAAAGCTCGATGTAGGAAATAAAAACAGGGCCAAACCCGAAGGCTCTCAGGACTTTCACAAGGTAGGTGTGGTCGACCCTATCGAAAGCCTTCTCTTGCTCAAGGGAGACCAATCCCACATTAAAATGACATGTTTCACTCAAAGTTAAAAAATCTCTAATTAAAAACACGTCCACACACACCTCAGCTGCTGGCTGCATGCTCTCTTTTTCTCCAAGCCAAAGAAGAAGGAAGTGGGTGCATCCATGTCCCTCAGCTCCACGAAGCGAGAACGCACCAACGCCCCCTTCACCTTCTCCTCTAGCAAGCTGCCCATCACATTTCTTTTTTCTTTTATTTTTTGGAAGGTTTGCTCATTAGAGTGATCTTTGTTATTTTCTAAATTAAGAATGTCTCTCTCTAACTCCCTGACTGCTTTGTCTAGTGACCTGGTTGCCTCCAGGGTGTACTGCTGACAAAAAAATTTAATTTGTTTTTTCCCAATGTCCCACCACTGCTTTAAATCTTGATAATTGTTCTTTTGTTTTTTCCAGATTTTCCAAAACTCTTAAAAAATATTACCAAATTTACAGTCTTTTAATAATTGAATGTTAAAATGCCAATAAGAAGATTTGTGTGCTGCGGTTGGAATAAGTACATTAACTAACAGGCAGTGGTGGTCTGACAGACTATTAGGAATGATACTTGCCCCTACAAAAAAATTGAGGTGACAACGGAATGAATAAAGCTGGTCCAGTCGTGCTCTAGATGTGTAGTTATTACGAGACTGGGACCAGGTGTACTGTCGGGCATGAGGGTGCAGACACCTCCATACGTCAACCAGGTCACTGGACTGTAAAACTGCAGTCAGCTCTCTGGAGGATTGAGGATGTGGCTCCTCAGTATTCCTATCCTTTGTAAAATCTGCAGTGCAATTAAAATCACCCGCAACCACTAATACCTCATTATTATTCCATTTTAAAATGGTTTGATTCAACTTATTAAACAGTACAGTTCTTTCTCTTCCTGTATTTGGTGCATAAATATTTATAAAAGTTAAAACCAGCCATTTGTGTTTGTACTTTTAAAAGCTGCCCTTTCTCAATCTCTTCTACTTGCTTTACACTGACAGCCATGTCTGATTTAAAAAGCACCGCTACTCCCGCGCTGGTGCTGGAGCCGTGACTAAACACACACTGACCTCCCCACTCTGACCGCCAGACCGCCTCATTCTCCTGCTCAGTGTGCGTCTCCTGCAGCAACACAACCCCAGCCCTTTTCTGCTTTAAAAAATCAAATAACTGTGCTCTTTTAAAAGACTGTCTACAGCAATTAACGTTAAAGGAAATAAAAATAGACTTTTCCATGGCGGTTAGAATGTTTAAGACCATCAAGTTAAAACAAACACTAAAAAATAACAATAAAAAAGTCATATTAAAAAAATCCATTTTAAATTAATGTTTTTAAACGTATCATTTTCTTTACCGTCTGTACTAGTTTTTTTAAACGGTATCTCTTCTGCTGATCTAGCTCCTCAAGTGTGGACTTCCTGGAGACTACATGCGCAGAATATAAAAACAATTTTAAATAGGGAAAAAAACTTTTAATGTCCACTCCCCTCTTACCTTTGGTATTGTCAAGAAAGGTGCAAATGTACTGCAGTGTTTTTTCCTGACGGGTTGGATGTCAGGGATGTCGGAGATTAACGAGCAATCAGAGAGCCCCCCGTCATCCGACTCGTACATGCCCTCGTCTTCCTCGCCGTCTGCCCCATCTTTTTCAGTGGCCTCGCCGCTCTCCACAGCCACAGCTTCAGCCTCGGTGCCCCCTGTCTTACTACCTGTCTCGTAGTCAGACTGGGGCAGTTCTGTGCTTGTGCCTTCTTCCTCGGTGCAAGGTGGCACAGCCTCCGGGGAAGATGTCAGTTCCTCTTCAGGCATCGATTGGGGATCGCCTCCGCTCTCCGCAACTTTCACGCCGGGGGACTGAGTCTTCTCCCCGCTGCCCACAAAGACTAACCCAGGGTCTCTCTTGTTTTTCTTTTTCTTTTTTTTCACCACCATTTCAAACTCATCTTGGTTTTGTCCAGTCTCTTGCCCTGAGGCTGTCTGCGCTTTGCTGTGGCTGAGTCTCTTATGCTGCGATGTCGACACTGCTTCAGGCACCGCTGTCTTGGGCTCTGCTGGCTCCGCTGACTCGGGCTTTGCTGGCTCTGGGGGCTGCTCGTCCTCTCGCTCTCCCCGATCACCCCTAGCCTCATCCCCGCCAGGAGCTCCCTTATCCTGTTCTGCTTCAGCCCGATCCCTGTTTCTCAGACACTGTTTCCTTTGATGTCCCTGAGCTCCATATTTAAAACACCTCATCGTATCAGAACTAGCGAAAACAACACAATTCGTCCCCTCGACATTAAAATTCCACGCTACTTCAATAACTAAATTAGGATCGTGTTGCAAAATAAACGCTTGTCTTCTAAAAGACAAAACATGTTTAACACTGGGAGTTTTACATCCTAGAGGAATCGTCTTAATGGGATACATCAATTTTCCATATCTTGCTAACTATCTTTCCAGTAACTCATTTTTTAAGAAGGGAGGGACATTAGACAGTATTACTTTGGTTACAGGTGTCACTAAAGGTGAAACTTCAATAAAAGACCCCTGCCACACTAAACCCCTCCTCCACGAGCTTGTCTACCAAATCCAAATCAGTTAAAAAAAATGACTAGAGCTTTATTCATCCTTGAAGCTGATTTTATTCTATTGAAGCCCACAACCTCTCCTACCGCCACCAGGCATTCCTCCACCGACACCCCGATATCAGGCACACAGCGGCAGCCGTGCCGGCGAGTCAGTACCCCCGCTCCCCCCGAACTACACGCCATATCTGCATTTCTGCTGATCTACGATCAGCTAAACAAACCACAATGACTCACAAATATACTAAAACTATTACGATAAACCGACAAACAATTTTACATAAAACACAAAAATATAATATATATATATAAATAATAATTGCAAAAGCTTAGATTCTCCTGAATCACAACTCCCACGATCCACTCACACTTTTACTGCCACAGCAGGGGCAGAACAAGGCACCGCCCATCCCGACAGCCTGCTCCTCAGCAGAGCCAGCAGGGGCTCAATGGAGAGGGAGTACAGCATGCCAGACAGGGAGCAGCCCTTTCTGATGCCCCTGTGCACCGGGAAAGGCCGGAAAGACCCCCATTAATTTTTAAAATACTAAAAACATCACTGTACAAAATTTTAGCATAGTTAATGAACCTGGGGCCGAACCCAAAGGCCTCCAGTGTTGTAAAGAGGTAATGGTGGTCGACCCGATTGAAAGCTTTCTCCTGGTCTAAGGAGACCAGTCCCACGTCAAAAGCACCCATCTGAGTACAAGTTAAAAAATCTCAAAATAAAAATACAGTACTTTTAGGCAGGTGTGAAAAAATGCTGTAAAGTAAGAATGCTTTCAAAAATAGACATGTTAATAGATTATATTTATCAATTAACTAAATGCAAAGTGAGTGAACAGAAGAAAAATCTAAATCAAATCCATATTTGGTGTGACCACCCTTTGCCTTCAAAACAGCATCAATTCTTCTAGGTACACTTGCACAAAGTCAGGGATTTTGTAGGTATATAGTCAGGTGTATGATTAAACAATTATACCAAACAGGTGCTAATGATCATCAATTCAATATGTAGGTTGAAACACAATCATTAACTGAAACAGAAACAGCTGTGTAGGAGGAATAAAACTGGGTGAGGAACAGCCAAACTCAGCTAACAAGGTGAGGTTGCTGAAGTTTACTGTCAAAAGTCATACACCATGGCAAGACTGAGCACAGCAACAAGGCACAAAGTAGTTATACTGCATCAGCAAGGTCTGTCCCAGGCAGAAATTTCAAGGCAGACAGGGGTTTCCAGATGTGCTGTCCAAGCTCTTTTGAAGAAGCACAAAGAAACTGGCAACGTTGAGGATCGTAGACGCAGTGGTTGGCCAAGGAAACTTACTGCAGCAGATGAAAGACACATCATGCTTACTTCCCTTTGCAATCGGAAGATGTCCAGCAGTGCCATCAGCTCAGAATTGGCAGAAAACAGTGGGACCCTGGTACACCCATCTACTGTCCGGAGAAGTCTGGTCAGAAGTGGCCTTCATGGAAGACTTGCAGCCAAAAAGCCATACCTCTGACGTGGAAACAAAGCCAAGTGACTCAACTATGCACGAAAACACAGGAACTGGGGTGCAGAAAAATTGCAGCAGGTGCTCTGGACTGATGAGTCAAAATTTGAAATATTTGGCTGTAGCAGAAGGCAGTTTGTTCGCCGAAGGGCTGGACAGCAGTACACAAATGAGTGTCTGCAGGCAACAGTGAAGCATGGTGGAGGTTCCTTGCAAGTTTGGGGCTGCATTTCTGCAAATGGAGTTGGGGATTTGGTCAGAATTAATGGTCTCCTCAATGCTGAGAAGTACAGGCACATACTTATCCATCATGCAATACCATCAGGGAGGCATCTGATTGGCCCCAAATTTATTCTGCAGCATGACAATGACCCCAAACATACAGCGAAAGTCATTAAGAACTATCTTCAGCGTAAAGAAGAACAAGGAGTCCTGGAAGTGATGGTATGGCCCCCACAGAGCCCTGATCTCAACATCATCGAGTCTGTCTGGGTTTACATGAAGAGAGAGAAGCAACTGAGGCTGCCTAAATCCACAGAAGAACTGTGGTTAGTTCTCCAAGATGTTTGGACCAACCTACCTGCCGAGTTCCTTCAAAAACTGTGTGCAAGTGTACCTAGAAGAATTGATGCTGTTTTGAAGGCAAAGGGTGGTCACACCAAATATTGATTTGATGTAGATTTTTCTTCTGTTCACTCACTTTGCATTTTGCTAATTGATAAATATAAACTATTAACATGTCTATTTTTGAAAGCATTCTTACTTTACAGCATTTTTTCACACCTGCCTAAAACTTTTGCACAGTACTGTATATTTTCAAATATTGACCGTCCTGGCACACAGTAAGTCTAGTCCGGTGTATTATACTATTCAATACTTCTCTCAGGCTTATCGCCAGACATTTTGAAAATATTTTTAAATCGGCACATAAAATTGAGACTGGGTCTCCAGTTTTTTAGTTGGCACAGGTCTCCTTTCTTAGGCAGCATAGTCAGCGGCAGCTAAGCAGCAGCTCTCCATCTCTCAAACTCTCCTGCAGCACCAGCAGCAGATCTGGTCCCAGTTCCTTCCAAAAGTATTGGAAAAACTCCGCTTGTAGACCATCAATACCTGGGGCCTTCCTGCTGGCCATCTGCTTAACTGCCGTGGTCAGTTCCTGGAGAGTAATATTGCCTTCCAGTCTCCCCTTCTCCTCCTCGCTCAGGGTGGGCAAGCCCTGCAGCATTGAGTCCCTGTCATTTTGACTGCATGGCACACTGGAAAACAGTCCAGTATAAAACTGCACCGCCGCCTCTTTGATCTGCTCCTGCTCCAGCGGCTCTCTCCCACAGGGCAGCCGGACACAGTGCATCTGCTTGCTGCTTGCTTTCTTCTTCTCCAGGCTGAAAAAGAAGCTGGTGGGGGCATCCATGTCCCTTAGCTAGATAAATCTTGATTGCACCTGTGCCCCCCGCACCTTCTCCTCCAGCAGGCTGCCCAAGTCTTGTCTCTGCTCCCGCAAGGTCTCCTGTGCCATTGTGCTCTGTTCAGCCTGGCTTTCAATTTTTGAAATTTATTCTCTAAAAAGCACAGCCACCCCAGCGCTGTTATTAGAGGCATGGCTCATCACACATTGCCCTCCCATTTCGCCTCCCATTCAGCAGCATTCCCTTCATCTGTATGTGTTTCTTGTAAATAAAACAATCCCCGTCCTCTTCTGTTCTAAAAACTCAAAGACTTTTTTGAGTCTGTACTGCTTTGGCTGGTTGATTTCTCTTAAAGTGGCTTTTCTAAAAGCCGCATTAGCAGAGTACAGTTTAAGATTAGGAAAGAATTGCTTTATATCAACATTACATTTTCCCTTGGTCGTGTCTAAAAAGCTATTTATCTCTTCTACAGAATATAGTTTTTCCTTTGGGGTTTGACTGTCAGGGATCTCGGAAAGCACCGAGGAGTCAGAGACGTTACCTCCGTCTTCCTCATCCATCTCATTCTCTTCCTCACTCCAGGCTGAGACCCAGAGTCGGAGTCTCTCCCCCCCGAGTTCGAGTTGGGAGCTTCTGCAGCAGGGGACTTCTCCTCTGCTGCACTACAGCCCCTACTCCCAGACCCCGCTTCTCCAGCAGCCTAAATCTCAGCACTGCTCTCTCCTTCAGGGCGGGCGGACAGAGAGAGCCTGTGATCTGGAGAGACCGCCTCAGAACTCCGCTCTATGTCTTTTTTTTCCCTCTCTGTTTCCATTTATTTCTTCTTTTTTCCTTTTCCCCCTATTTACCACAGTGAACTCATTATCTTCACTGTCTTCCTCATTTACCGGGGCTCCAGGCTCATTGTTCTCCCTTCCTCCTGTGCTCCCTGACCCCTGTCAGCCTCACCCTGTTTCTCCTGCCCTGTCTCACCTTCTCTCATCGGGCAATTTTTCATCTTATGCCTCTGGACTCCGCACTTGAAACAGCGCATGGTGTCAGTGTTTGCAAAAACAACACACCTGCTTTCTTCTACTGTGAAAGTCCAGGCAACATTTATTTCAAAACCGGGGTTGTTTAATAAAATATACACTTGTCTCCTAAAAGACATGATATAATTTAATTGTGGATTAAAGACTTTAGACTTTATTGGGGAGCAAATTTCCCATACATACTCAGCTCCCTTTCCAGCAATTAATTCTTTAAAAACGGGGGGACATTTGATAAAATCACTTTTGCAAAGGGTGTTGCAAGGGGTGATACGTGCACTAAACTCCCTTGCACTATAAAACCTTCCTGCACAAGTTTATCCACATCCTGCATATCTTTAAAAAAGATTACAAGCCCTTTATTCATCCGGGATGCAGAAACGATCCTGTCCCCCGCAATTACCTTGCATACTGCAAGCAAGCAATCTTCCACCGACACCGCACTGTCAGGGACACAGCGACAGCCGTGCCGGCGGGTCAAATCTCTCATTCCCTGGGAATGAGAGCTCATCACTGGGGCTCAGCTGACTAGCTGTCAGCACAAACCCCAGCACCCCAGCACACGCACTCACTCTCATACACACACGCATGCACACATTCACTCACTTAAACAACCAAACGCTATAGTTAAACTAAAGTAAAACAAAAAGCAAAAACGCAAAACCAAATGACACTCCTACCCTACGCTTCCTCAAACTCCTCACAGGCTCCAGCGATCCCACAATCCTCCATGAGAGAGAGAGAGAGAGAGAGAGAGAGAGAGAGAGAGACTTTTAAGATCCGTTATTTAAATATTCCAAATAAAAGCCATTAAAATTCAAATAAAGGTAAAACACAACAAAAGTTAAGATTCCTACTGCCTCAGCAGAATTAAAAAATCCTAAAATACATCATGTTCTCCTAAAAACAGATTTTAAACAAAATAAAAGGATCATAAAAAATCAATATAAAAAACAGTGTTTTTTTCCTTATTGAAAACAGATTAAAGCCAAAATAAAAAAAACACTATAAAACAAAAAATTAAATAAAATTAGAACAAAAACTGGAGCTCCCCCTCCTCACTCACAGCACACAAGGCGTCTCCCACACACCACCTCTCCTGGAAGTCCTCCAGGTTACTGACCAGTTTAAAATACTCAAACTCTACTCTGATCTGGCTGACCACGAGCACTCTGAACTGAACCACTAAACTGGTCAGTCCAGAACCAGAGAGTTGATTTTTCCTTGTCTTTAAAATAGCCAATTTTGCCTGTCCATTAATAAGAAAACACCTGTTTTTCATTTTAAAACTGTACAGAACCCCAAAAATAAAAAGCTCCTTACTAAAAACAACCCCTAAATTATTCAGGATTCCTTGTAGTAAATTAAAAAGTGGCCACAGCCTTTCACACTCACTGTAGGCATGAAAGAGAGTTTCCTCTGCTGAGCAAAAAACGCACTGCTCACTGATACTGGGGTCCACTCTATGGAGAAACCTGCCTGTGGACACAATGCAGTGTAGAATCTTCCACTGCAGGTCCCCTACTCTCTTGGCAAGAGGCGGCTTGGACAGCACTCTCCACACCGGCCTGTGCCCCTCCTCTACAGCCAAGTAAGCTCTCCACTTGGAGTCTACCAGACCCCTTAGCCTACTATATTCTGTGGTTTTAACACACAATTTGTATATATGTTTGCTATTCATTGTGTGAAAGACAATTTCCTCCACATTCTGCAATTTAAGCAAAGTCCCTCCATTCTCTCCACCCCCCTCTCCTTCCTCACCTACTGCTGGTGACACAATCATCCCTGGAAATAAGGAAAGCTGTCTCTGCTCTGTGCCTCTGGACAGCTCCTCCCTCAGGACTGCCTTGAGCCTCAAGGAGAGGCAGCCCCTCAACTCACCCATTAGACTTTCTGCAAGCCTCTCTGAGTGCCAGCCTAGCTGTGCAGTTAACTGGGAGGCAGTTAGCCAGCAGGAGAGCTCAAGATTTAACAGGTGGACCAACCTGGTTATACCTGCTTTTAAAAAACTGGCACAGAGCGTCATTGACTGGAGGAACGTAACTGGAAAGAGTGGATTAAAAAATAGGGGCTCCTCAAACAGGGCCTTCCCTGTCAAGGACTCCACATCCCTTTCCACCCTCACCAGCTGCCAAGCATTTAAAATACTTTGATAAAAAGGAGGAAGTCCTGCTTTACTAAAATTGGTGTTCTCAATTAAAAACAGGTGTTTTCCTAACCCCAGCCCCCCAACTCTATTGAGAAAGAAACAGGCCTTCCAATGAGCCTCCTCCTCAGTGTACAGGAGTCTCTGAACCGCCTGCAGTCTGAAGGCTGCCACCCTGCTGAAAATGCTGACTAGCCCCTGCCCCCCCTCATCACTAGGGAGGTAGAGGACTGCCGGCCTCAAACTGTGTCTCCCGCTCCAAAAGAACTCCAGCAGCACTCTCTGGATCTCCTTCACCAGGCCCTGGGGTGGGTCCAGGCATACCAGTTTGTGCCACATGCTAGAGGCCACCAGATTATTAATAACAAGTACCCGGCCCTTGAAGGACAGTTGGGCCAGCAGTCCCTTCCACCTCTGCAGCCGCCCCCTCACCCTGTCCAACAAACCCTCCGCCCCCTCACCCTGTCCAACAAACCCTCCCAGTTCTTTTTCATGTAGTTCTCTGTTCCGAGGTGCACCCCCAGCATTTTAATGCCTGTTCTGTTCCATTCCAGCCCCTCAGGCAGGACAGGAGGAGTGCCCTCATCCCAGCTGCCTGACAGGAAGGTGTCACATTTTGCCCAGTTTACTTTGGCAGAAGATGCTCTCTGGAACTCATTCAGAGTAAAAATGTTGGAATATAAAAGCCGAATATAAGAGATAAAACCAGGGCCAAACCCGAAGGCCTCCAGTGTTTTAAAGAGGTAGGTGTGGTCGACTCTATCGAAAGCCTTCTCTTGATCCAGGTAGACCATTCCTACATTCAAATCACAAATATCACTTACAGTTAAAAAATAAGTTATCAAAAATAGAGCGACCCGGTATACAATATGTTTGATCCATATGTACCGCAGTTCCAATTACTTTTTTTTAATCTGTTTGCGATTGTTTTAGATAAAATCTTTAAATTGGAACATAAAATTGACACAGGTCTCCAATTCTTAAGCTGGCAAAGGTCTCCCTTCTTGGGCAGCAGTGTAACCACTGCCCTACGGCAGCTAAGAGGCAGTTCCTTGTGGCTGAGGCTCTCTCTCAGAACCTGGAGCAAATCCTCCCCCATTATATCCCAGAAAATATTATAAAATTCTGCTGGCAGTCCATCGATCCCGGGAACCTTTCCGCTGGAGAGCTGCTTGACAACGGCGGTCATCTCCTGGTGGGTCAGCGATGCGTCCAGCTGAATCTGCTCCTCCTCACTGAGGCTGGGTAACCCCTGGAGCAGCCGCTCAGTGTCCTCTAGGTTGCACAGTTCTTTATTATAAAGTTCCTTATAAAAACGCACCGCCTCTCTGCTGATTTCCTCCCGGGTGTGCAGTTCTTTCCCACCAGGAGTCCTGATACAGCACAGCTGTTTACTGTCCGCTCTCTTCCTTTCCAGGTTGAAGAAGAAACTGGTAGGGGCATCCATGTCTCTCAACTCCATGAATCTGGAACGCACAATCACCCCCTTCACTCTTTCCTTCAGCAAGCTCCCCAGCGCAAGTTTCTGCTCTTTTAGGTTCTCCAGGGTTTGTTCTTTAAATTCTGAATTTAAACTTTCCTCTAGGAGGAGGATTTTTGACTCCAGCTCTCTCACGGCTGTGTTCAGTGACCTGGTTGCATTTATAGTATATTGTTGACAAAAACATTTAATTTGTATTTTGCCAATGTCCCACCACTGTCTTAAATCTTACTATACTGTGCTTTTTCTTTTTTCCAAATTATCCAAAAAAGTTTGAATTGTTGCTTGAATTTTACATCTTGTAATAATTTTACATTGAAATGCCAGTAAGATGTTTTATGGGGTTCTAATTGAATTATTACTGTAATTAATAGACAGTGGTGGTCAGAGAGACTACTGGGGATGATTCTTGCTTTGATAAATTTATTTAAATAATTTTTAGAAGTATAAAACCAGTCTAGTCTCGCTCTATATACACAGTTTGTGTGATACTGAGACCAGGTGTATTGTCTGGTATTGTCATATGTCAACCAGGTCACTGGACTCTAACAATGCAGCCAACTCTCTGGAGGACTGAGGGTGTGGTTCATCATTATTTCTATCAATATTAAAATTAACAGTACAATTAAAATCTCCTCCTAGTACCACCACATCGTTATTATTAATATTAAAAAGAGCTTGCTTTAATTTTTTTTTAAATAAAATTTGTTCCCCCCCTCTATTGGGGGCATAAATATTAATAAAAACATACACTGTACTGCCCAGCCTAGCTCTTACTTTTACAATCCTCCCTTTCTCGATTTCATCCATATCTAATAAAACTGCCCCTAGGCTGGGTTTAAAAAGCACGGCTACTCCTGCACTAGTACTAGCGCCGAGACTCATCACGCACAGCCCCTTCCACTCCGCTCGCCACACCTCCTCATTCTCCTGATCCGAGTGCGTTTCCTGCAGAAACACCACCCCCGCCTGCTTCTGCTCTAAAAACTCAACTAGCTGTGCCCTCTTAAAAGACTGTCTGCAGCCGTTTAGATTAAAAGAAACAAAAACGCACCTTTCCATCATAGCTAAAAAAACTAACAGACTAAAACAAGTAATAAAAGAAGTTTCATAAAACACAGCCATTTTTAAACAAGAGATTTTGAACCACTGTTAAGATCTTTCTTAATTTTCTGAACAATTTTTTTTAATCTATAACGTTTTGGCTGATCAAATTCTTCTATTGTTGCTTTCCTTGTAGTAACGTGAGCGGAGTGAAGAAATAACCTTAAATCAGGGAAAAAACTCTCTATTTCTACTCCCCTTTTCCCTTTTGTTTCTGTCATAAAATCATTTACCTGTTCAAGCGTGTATAACTTTTTCTTACTGAAGGGTTGGCTGTCAGGGATGTCTGAGATAAGCGAGGAGTCAGAGTGCTCCCCCTCCATCTCTTCTGCGCTGTCCTCTCGCTCGCCCCCGAGAATCCGCTCCTCCGCAACTCCCTCCGACTCCTCGACACCGGTCTCTGCCTCAGCTGTCACTGTTTCAGGCGGCTGATATTCAGCCAGTGGAGAATCTTGCACCGCGCCCGGCTCACCCTCCGCTGTGTTCTCTTCCTCCGCATTGGGAGGGACTGACTCCCCGTCTGGAGCCCGCAGTCTCCCTGTCTGCACGGGTTTGGAGTTCTGCACTGGCAGAGCTCTGCCATCCGGCAGCTCTGCAGCCTTCTGTTGAAATCGTTTCTTTTTAGCTACTACCTTAAATGGTTCTTCACCATTCTCAGTAGTAGCTGTATTATCCTCCGAACCCATCAGTGACAGAATACGGCTGGGTCTCTTTGTGCGAGGCCGTGGTGTTGGTGGTTCTGCTCCAGTTTCCTTCAGGATCGCTGCCTCCTCGGTCAGCACGGGCTCGCTCTGCGGCTGCGGTGCAGGAGCCAACTCTTCCTCCCGCTCACCCCCAACACCCCCGACTTCCTCCCTGCCAGCATCACCCTGATCCTGCCCTGTTTCTGCTCTAGCCTCCTTTCTTGGGCAGGCTTTCCTCTGGTGTCCCTGTTCTCCACAGTAAAAACACCTCATCGTTTCAGAACTGACAAATACCACACAATTCATCCCTTCCACATTAAAATTCCAGGCTACATTAATGACTTGATTAGGATCATTTAGTAAAACAAATGCCTGCCTTCTAAATGACATGACGTGCCTAACACTGTTATTTTTGCACCCCAGCGGGATTCCCTTAATCTGGGACACCAGTTTACCAAAATGAGCTAAATTCTTTTCTAATGGCTCATTTTTTAAAAACGGAGGCACATTAGAAATAATAACTTTCGTTACCGGGGTTACTAGAGGGGAAACCTGAACAAATTATCCTTTTACTGTAAAGCCTTCCTCTACCAGCTTGTTAACCAGAGACACCTCCACTAAAAAAATTACCAGCGCTTTATTCATCCTTGACGCTGACATAATATTCTCAAACCCCACCACCTCTCCTACTGCCAGCAGACACTCCTCCACCGAAACCCCGGGGTCAGGCAGGCAACGGACCCCGTGTCGGCGGGTGAGAGCCCCCAGCCCTCCTGAATGAGACCCCATTACGGGATCTCCAAACACACACCACCACCCTACAAACAAACAAACAAACACACACACACACACACCACTAACCTACGAACAAACAAACACCCAAAAAGAACAACTAAGTAACTATCAAAACAAAATAAATAAATAAATAAATAAATAAATAAATAAATAAATAAATAAATAAAAATAAATTAATTAATTAATAAAGTTTTAAATTTCGCGGTCCTACCGCACCGGCGTTCCACCTCTCTGCAAGCGCTTCCCACAATCCTCCACGAGAGAGAGAGAGAGAGAGAGAGAGAGAGAGAGAGAGAGAGAGATCGAGATCCCTTTATTCTATAAATTAGAATACAATATAAAAAACTAAACAAAACAAACAAAATACACTGGTGCAAAATAACTTAACAGATCCAACATTTCTCATTCCAGTTTCAAAAAGTCCTGTTCAATGGGATCTCAGTCTTTCAGAGAGTGTTTCTCACATGAGCAGAACAAGCTGCCCCTCCTCACTCACGGCACACACCCCCTCCCCAATGCACCAACGCCTCTCAAAACTGTCCAGGTCGTGCACCATTTTAAAATAGGCAAACTCCATCTTGATCCTGGAGACCATCAGGATCCTAAAAATACTAATAGGATTTATAAAACCAGTGGCTAAAATCTTACTTTTTCGGGATTTTAAAATAGCTAATTTCGCCTGACCAAGGACAAAGTTAACCAATGAGCACCTATCCCTCCGTGCAAAACTATACTTTACACTAAAAACAAAAAATGTTTTAGTAAAAATAACCCCCAAGGAAGGGCTGCAGCCGAGGGCAATCCACAAACAAATGGAAAACAGACTCTTCCGAGGGACAGAAGGGGCACAGGACACTGACCCCCGGTTCCACTCGGCTCAGATAACAATTTGTGGCAAAAATGCCATGCAGCACTTTCCACTGCAGGTCTCCGGAGCGCTTAGGCAAGGGAAGTTTATACAGCACCCTCCAGACAGGAACTTCATCAACAGGTGAGCCTTCCACTTAGTGTCCACCAGGTCTTTCAACTTATTAAAATGTCTGGTTTTCACACAGATTTCATATAGTGTCTTTTTCTCAATTGTGTGGAAACCCACCTCAGTGACCTTCCTAAGTGACAGCAGCTTTCCAGCCGGCTCCTCCTCCTCCTCCTCCACTGTCACTGAAGGGGAGACCAGCACTGCGGGGAACAGGGGTTCCTGCTCTGGGGCCACGTGCTCCTCTAGAAACCTGTTCAAAAACTGTGCCGGACAGAGGGATGCCTGGAGATCACTCAGCACCTTCTCCAGGAAATGCTCTGATCTAATATTCAGTGCAGGGGTTAAAACCTTGCTGGCTTTCCAACTAAAAAGGTTATAATCAGTTAAATGCCCCAGTTTAGTAAAACCGGCTTTAAAAAACAAAGTGGATAAAAAAAACAGAGCTAAAAACCTCACATTTAAAAATGGGGTTAAAAAACAGGGGCTCTTCAAAAACCCACTGTGTGCTCTGTGATTCTTCTGACCTTGTGATCTTTAAAAGTCTCCAAGCATTTAACAGATTCTTATAAAAACCCTCCGACCCTGCATCACCAAAACAATCAAGAGATATTAAAAACAAATGTCTGTCAAAACCCAGCCTCCCTGCCTTCTGCAATAAACAAAATGCCAGGTCTCTCCAGCTCAGCTGTGGGGTGTACAATCTCTGGGCAGCCTGCAGCCTATACGCTGCCATCCTGCTAGGGATATCAATGAGCCCTTGTCCTCCCTCCTCACGGGGGAGATACAAAACAGTCGGGCCAGCCAGTGATGCCAGCTCCAAAAAATTGCAACAGGCATTTCTGTATTTCATTTAACAAAACTAGGGGAGGATCCAGGCACACCAGCTTATGCCAAAGCATGGAGGCGACAAGATTATTAATGATGAGGACCCTGCCCCTGAAGGAGAGCCAAGAGAGGAGCCACTGCTGCCTACCCTTCACCCTGTCCAGCAGCCCCTCCCAGTTCTGCTGCATGAACTGCTCATTCCCAAAATAAATACCTGAAAGTTTGACCCTAGTTTTGTTCCAGCTTAAAACTGAAGACAGTAATGGAGGGGGGGTATCCTCCCAGCTGCCAACAAGAAAAGCTTCACTTTTTGCCCAATTTACTTGTGCTGAGGTTGCCTTTTCATACATTGTAATGCATGACTCCAGCACAGCGACGTCTCGGTCAGTTGTGACAAACATGCGGAGAGCTTGATAGGGGTTGCATTGGACGCAGCTAGTACTGCAAATCCAGGCAGTTTCTCCCTCAGCTGGTGTAACAGAGGCTCTATAGAGAGGGCATAGAGCATCCCTGAGAGGGAGCAGCCCTGCCATATCTCCCTCTGCACAGGGAAGGGGACAGTCAGACCGTTATTAATCTTCACAACACTAAAAACATTGTGATAAAGGAGTCTTATAAAATAAGTAAAAACAGGGCCAAAACCAAAAGCTTTTAAAACACGAAACAGATACTCATGGTCAACTCTATCAAAATTATAAACTTTGGATACATTAAAAAGATCTCTTAATAAAAACAAATTATCAAAAATTGATCTCTCGGGCACACAGTATGACTGATCTGTGTGCACCACTGATCCTATGTTGGTCTTTAGTCGATTAGCGAGAGTTTGTAATTGGAGCACAGCAAGGAGACAGGGCACCAGTTCTTGATGTCTTGAGGTCTCCTTTCTTGGGTAGCAGTGTTTACACTGCCCTGCAGCAGCTCAGCGGCAGCTCCCCATCCCAAACACATTCCTGCAGGACCTGGTACAGGTCCTCACCAACACAGCTCCAGAACTTTTGATAGAATTCTGCAGGCAGTCCATCCTGACCGGGAGCCTTCCCTTTGGAGAGCTGCACCATGGCCGCAGTGAGCTCTGGGAATGCCAGTGGAATGTCAAGTCTGCTGCTCTCCTCCTTGTCCAGGCTGGGGAGACCCTGGAGAAGCCGCTCCATCTCTCCCAGGTCACAGCCCTCAGCCTTGTAGAGATCAGAATAAAAGCTCACTGCAACACGTCTGAGCGCCGCAGGGCTGGAGACCTCTCTCCCCCGGGAAGCCTCAGGCAGCACATTGTCTTGCGCTCTGCTGTCTTCCTCTCCAGGCCGAAGAAGAAGACTGTGGGGGCGTCCATATCTTTGAGTTCAGTAAAGTGGGCTCTGAGCAGACAGCCCTTCACCACCTTCTCTAGCAGGCTGCCCAGGAGCTGCCTCCTCTCCTGCAGGCCCCCTCATCACTCTTGCTGTCCAGCGTGTTTTATCTGTACTTTTAAAAGCCGACCTTGAATAATCTCCTCAATAGATAAAATATCCGCCCCAAATCCGGGAGAAAATAAAACAGCAACCCCAGCACTAAAATTAGAACTGTGGCTTAAAATACAGTCGCCCCTCCACTCAGACTGCCAAAATCAAATAATTGTGCTCTTTTATTAAAATCCCTGCACCCATTTACGTTAAAAGAGCCTAAAATAATTTTCTCCATTGATAAAAATAGATTATTTAAAAATAACAAACAAGTTAAAATAAAAATGTTCTTAATAAAATTAGCCATTAAAAATGTTTAGATGCGGCTAACGTTTTCTGAACTAAGCTAACATATTTTTTAAGTCTGAACCTCTTTTTCTGTTCAAACTCATTTATAGACAATTTCCTTAATATTAAGTCTGCAGAACACAAAAACTGTTTCTGGTCTGGGAAGAAGGATTTAATGTCAACTCGCTTCTTACCTTTTGTTCTTTCAAGAAAATCGCTGATCTCTTTCAGTGAATACATTTCCCTGCTTTGGCTGGCCGTGATGTCAGAGAGCTGCGAGGTGTCGGAGAGCCTGTCCTCCCATCCATCCTCGTCCGATCCCGCCGATCCGTCCTCCTCCTCGCCCGCAGAATCTCCATCACCCACCGGCATCTCCGCTATCGACCCAGCAGGCTGAGGAGTCTCATCACTGGGGGGAACGCCAACAGGGCATACCTGGGCCCCGAGGCTATCCCCCCCAACACCGCTCCCTTCCAGCACTGGGTCCTCAGACACGAGATCCGCGGGTTGAGGCCCGCCTTTCTCTTGTCCTTCAGACCCGGTGCTTGGCTCCACCACAGCGGAGGGTTGAGACCCTACACCGCTGTCGTGAGAGACCATAAGGGGCCCCCACACAGACTCCTCCTCACCCGCCGCCAGGTCGGCAGCAGCAGATGTTCTTTTTTTAAGTTTTCTTTTTTTATGACTGCAGTGTACACCCCCTCCTTGTCTGTGTCGGCTGGCGCTGCAGCCCCCGGTTCGACTGCAGCCGCGCTGGTACCCGGCTCCTCCGCTCTCTTCCTCATGGGCTGCAGCTCAGGTCTCGGCGGCTCCTCCACCTCCGCTCTCCGAACAACCCCGGCCGCCTCCCCGTCACCGCTACTACTACTTGTCCCTTCTTCAGTTTGTTCCCTGCAGGAAAAACATTTAAAAACCTCTGTGCTGGCAAAAACAACATAATCCCTGCCCTCTATATTAAAACGCCAAGCTACATTTAAACTTTTTTCCGGGTTATCAAGCAGTACAAATACTTGTCTCCTAAAAGACATGATGTGTTTAATTTCTGGATTTTTACATCCAAAGGGAATCATTTTGATCGGTGACATTATTTTACCATATCTGGAAAGCTCTCTTTCAATCAATGAATTATTAATAAAAGGGGGAATATTTGACAATATTACTTTGGTAAGAGGCGTAGATAACGGTGTTACAGTTACCAAAGAATCATTCAACATAAATCTCTCTTCCACAATTTTGTTATCCAGATTTTCTTGGCTAAGGAAAATGATTATAGCTTTGTTCATCCATGAGGCAGATTTGATCTTTTCAAAACCAACCACCCGTCCCACGGCAAACATCTTAAACAGAATCATTATTTTTGGAAAAAACCGTGGCGCCTAGTAAGCCCCCCCCAATCCACCGTGGTGGGAGCCCATCTTTGAGCACACACTGGCTAAAACGTTTAAAAAGTACTAAGATTACAAAAAAATACTTTTTAAAAAACGTTTAATAAATATATAATAAATAAATATAGAAGTAAATGGTGATAAATTTCACCACTACCGCTCTCACACAGCTCACAAACCCTGATTGCAGCAGGCCCCTCCCACAATCCTGAGAGAGAGAGAGAGAGAGAGCATACTGTGGAGGTTTGGAGAAAGAAAGAAAGAAAGAAAGAAAGAAAGAAAGAAAGAAAGAAAGAAAGAAAGAAAGAAAAGGAAATTACACCAAGGATTGAACACCCAACAATGAACTAGGACTGGAGACCCCAAACGGCACTTGGACCATACTTCTGTACGAAAACTACCCTCGGTAACGAACCCGGCCTGAAACGACATAAAGACTGAAGGACCTCCAACTGTTGGCTGATTGTTTACTTTGTTTTGTTTTCATTTATCAAGAACCAAAGCCCTGTTAAAAATAAACCGGTTTTAAACTTTACTTGTTCTTGTGTTGTGTGGTTTTTATGTGTAATCCCCGCCTTACAAAGAACCCGCCCCGGGTGGCTGTGGGCAGTTAATGAACTGCCCGGGCAGATGCCGAAATGATAAAAAATTCAAAGCTAATATGGCATCTGCCCGCTGCAGCTGGGCACTTCGCTAACTGCCCAGGCATTACGGCAACTGCCCGATTTCTGCAACGGTCCATAACACATATATATTGTGTGTGTGTATATATATATATATATATATATATATATATATATAATATTATTATTATTTATTTCTTAGCAGACGCCCTTATCCAGGGCGACTTACAATCGTGAGCAAAAACATTTCAAGCGTTACAATACAAGTAATACAATAAGAGCAAGAAATACAATAACTTTTGTTCAAGTAAAGTACAAGTTTGACAAACCACAATTCAATAATACAGCAGGTAATAGTGATAGTTACATCAGGATATGATTAAATAGTGATAGTTACATCCGGATGTGATTAAATACAAAGTACTACAGGTTAAAAACTTGGCAGATTACAGTATTCTGAAGTACAGGATTAAATGCAGTAAAATAGGGGCTGATAAGAGCGAAATAAAGCACATTTACATGAAGGGTGATAGTGTCCCAGGATACAAACAGAGGAGTTCTACAGGTGCTCTTTGAAGAGGTGAGTCTTAAGGAGGCGCCGGAATGTGGTCAGGGACTGGGCAGTCCTGACATCTGTAGGAAGGTCATTCCACCACTGCGGAGCAAGGGTGGAGAAGGAGCGGGCTTTGGAGGCAGGGGAGCGTAGCGGTGGTAGAGCTAGTCTTCTAGTGCAGGCGGAGCGGAGAGGTCGAGTGGGGGTGTAGGGAGAGATGAGGGTCTGGAGGTAGCTGGGTGCAGACTGGTCAAGGCATCTGTAGGCTAGTACAAGAGTCTTGAACTGGATGCGAGCGGTGATCGGGAGCGTATCTCCAGTTTCCCTTGTTCCCTTGTTCTGTGAGGAGGTGTTTCTAAGAAAATTAAACATCTAGATTACGTTTTTGGATCTGGAGGTAAATTATCTGTTTATCTCCAGTTTCCCTTGTTCTGTGAGGAGGTGTTTCTAAGAAAATATTGGAGAGTGTGAAATCTTCAGCTAAAATTGGGTGTAATTCTTGGATGATTTTGTGGAGGTTGTAGGGATGGATTGTACGTAACAGCTTAGGGTGCTCTATTAGACACAGTTTTTTCTCTTGGTATCCTGGTGGCATGTTCCATTTCAATGTCAACCACTCGAGTCACTCGAGGCTCTGTTCTATTTTGCCTTTCAATCAGGATGTGGCCCTCATGCTCGAGTCCCATACTAACCTCTATGCTTTGGCCTTATTTCAGGTCCCAGGCAGCGTGACGTCTCGGCCAATCGGGGGTTTAACGAGCGCCCCTTTACAGAAGTCTCAGATGCTGGGTACCTCTCTCTCATCTCCACTGGCTCCCGATCTGTGTGTGTAATGTATATACACAAGTATTATAAATTGTAATAAGGTAGAAAACCAGCATCCCTATTCAGTTCTTTGTTTTTTGAGTCCAGGAATTTTATACATTTAAGTTGCCCTTTAGAACAAGAACTGACAGATCATGCAGAGAATGGTTAGGCATGTTGAAATGGTTGACAATAGGAGTGCTGATGATTTTGTTGCTGATGGTGTGTCTATGTAGATTCATCCTTGTCCGAAGATGTTTTTTGGTTTCTCCTATGTAGGTCCAATCAGAGCATTTGCTACATTTAAACATCTAGATTACGTTTTTGGATCTGGAGGTAAATTATCTGTTTATCTCCAGTTTCCCTTGTTCTGTGAGGAGGTGTTTCTAAGAAAATATTGGAGAGTGTGAAATCTTCAGCTAAAATTGGGTGTAATTCTTGGATGATTTTGTGGAGGTTGTAGGGATGGATTGTACGTAACAGCTTAGGGTGCTCTATTAGACACAGTTTTTTCTCTTGGTATCCTGGTGGCATGTTCCATTTCAATGTCAACCACTCGAGTCACTCGAGGCTCTGTTCTATTTTGCCTTTCAATCAGGATGTGGCCCTCATGCTCGAGTCCCATACTAACCTCTATGCTTTGGCCTTATTTCAGGTCCCAGGCAGCGTGACGTCTCGGCCAATCGGGGGTTTAACGAGCGCCCCTTTACAGAAGTCTCAGATGCTGGGTACCTCTCTCTCATCTCCTCCCGTGTCCCGGTCTTCCGGGAACGACTTCCTCTCGAGGGGCGGCTCCCCGAGTCCCTAATAACCCTTGTATGTGTTTTCGGTCGCTGGGTCCTTTGCCCCTTGGATGTGTCGGCATCGTCGCCCTCAGTCAGTGACCACTTTTCTATCCTGTCTTCGGTTGCTGGGTCCTTCGCCCCTGAGATGTGTCGACATCGTCGCCCTCAGTCAGTGACCACTTTTCTATCCTGTCTTTGGTTGCTGGGTCCTTCGCCCCTGAGATGTGTCGGCATCGTCGCCCTCAGTCAGCGGCCATCTTTTCTATCCTGTTTTGGTTGCTGGGTCCTCTGCCCCTAGGATGTGTCGGCATCATCGCCCTCAGTCAGTGACCACTTGCTATCCTACTAACTGCTCCTTTCTGCTTCTTCTGCCCTATCCTTACACCCCCCAGCTCACGCCCCGTGAATTGTTACTTGTGTGTTTATAGACGGCTAACACGTATCGGAGCTGTCGCTAAGAGCCAGCACTGAACCCGGAACAGCACTGCACTATTTGTCACTCTCTATCACCCACCACGAGCACTACAGTATGCACCCAGGACTCGTGACCGTGGTTGTATATTGTGGGAGAGATACTGTGTTTATTGTTTAGGGCTGTGTGGCGGAGTGTCCCCCCCCATATGTATTTGTATTATTATTTGTATTTTTGTTTGCGGCACAGGTCAAAGCGCAGCGTATTTGTTATTGTTTTTATAATTTAAAAACCCCGTGAGGATGCGTGACTGATCAGTTAGTGATTTATTTAGCTAGCTGACAGTCACGCATCCTTATTAAACTCGTGCAAACGGTGACCATCTCCCGAGTTAATTCATTGATTAATTGTTGCTAATCGGGAGATGGTCACTGTATATAAACCTGCAGCTCTCTACCCTCGGGGGAGAGTGTATTAGGCGTGAGAGCGAGGAGAGAAAGAAAACTAAACAAAACTTACCTTACAAATAACTGCTAAGCGTGCTGGTTTACACCAGCACGATATTTATTTTGTTTGGCCAACGCGCCTTTTTGTTTGTTGTGTTTTGTGTTGTTTGTTTAAATCTTTTGTTTATTATTTAATAAATAAGCTGAGCGCCGTAGCGTTCAGCTTCACCCGCCCATCCATTGTTTTGTTTCTGGTACTTCCTGGTCCGTGACGTCACCACACACGCCACTCAACTGCTGCTCGACCACAGGCTGCAATCCCTGTTACTGTTCTCAGTGTTACGCATCGCTGTGTATAACCAGAGTTTATTATTTGGTCACCAGACCTGGATTATAACGAAAATAAAACGTATATTTTTCCATACCAGATTACAAATATCTGTCTGTTTATTCCTGCACTGCATCACCTCTGCACCTGTACATAATCAGCAACCACTTTGCCACAGGTCCAGTTCTCAGTTTTTGCTTTTAGTCAGCTCACACCAGTTGCTAAAATATCCAGAAGGGTAGTGGAGTCCAAAACCCAACTTTTTGCAGGAGAAATACACTGACTGGTTTCTCTTTAGGACCTGTCTACCTGATTGGATTTAGCATCAATCTGGTGTGGGCCACTTATTCCTGGTATAGCCTGGGTCCCTTATTTACTCTAGAAGGCTGAACAAATGCCATTGTTTACTTAAGCCTCGTTGCCAATATGTCCCACCAACAATGCTGCGCTTGTACCCTGATGGTGAGGGCTACTTTTTGGACGATAATGCACCCATCCACTGTGCAAGAATTGTGCATCAATGGCTTCAGAAGCATGATAGAGACTTCAGGGATCCTCCATGGCCACCACAATTCATTTAGCTCAGCCCAAGCGGGTTTGGGATGTACTTGAAAAATATTTTTGTCAAAGCCACCCTCTGCTTACCTCTGAAATTGTGTGAAACATTAATAACTGAATAGATAACACCTTCTGGTACCTTTTGGAGTCTATGCCACTTAGAGCAAGGTTGTGACAGAGGGTGTTGGGGTTGGAGCGGGAGGGAGAGGTGTTAAAGAGTTTGCAGATATCAGAGATTTTAGAGGAGAAGAAAGAGGTGATAGAGGAGATAGAGGAGGAAAGAGGAGGGGGAGGATTGAGGAGGGAGGAGAAGTAGAGAATAGTTTCCTGGGGTTGTTAGTGGAGGATTGGATAATAGATTGGAAATAGGAGTGTTTAGCAGAGGAGAGAGCAGAGGAGAAGGAAGAGAGGAGGGAGTGGTAGAGGTCAAGGGCAGCAGGGAGTTTGGTTCTCTTCCATTTCTTTTCAGCAGAGCGCGGTTTGGTTCTTGCTGAGCAGAGCACAGAGGAGAGCCAGGGTTAGGGAGGGGAGGTGACAGTGGGGATAGGTGGAGTAGGGAGAGAGAGGAGAGACAGAGAAAAAGAGATGAAATAGTGATCAGAGAGGTCCAGAGGGGTGACAGAAACGGTGGAGGGGCAGCAGGCCCTGGAGAAAGTGAGGTCCAGTTGACAGCCAGCTTTGTGGGTAGGAGGGGATGGAGAGAGAGAGAGAAGTTGAAGGAGTGAAGGAGAGGAAGGAATCTGGCAGAGTGTGTGGGGAGATGGATATTGAAATCACCAAACATTTGGATTAGATAGAGAGGGGAGGGAGGAGAGGAGCTAATCGAGTTCATCGAGAAAGTGAGCAAGAGGTCCAGGGGGACAGAACAGTACAATTAACAGGAGTTGACATGGAGAGGTTAGTTGGACGGTGTGAAATTCAAAGGTGTTAACAGAGAGTGAGGAGAGGTCAGAGGGGACAGAAAAGAGTAAGGAGGGAGAGCGAAGACCAGTCCCACCTCCCTGTCCAGTGAGACGCGGAGTATGGGACAGGACGTAGAGAGAGGGCAGGGTAGCAGGAGTTACAGTGTTATCAGGAGAGAGCCAGGTTTCAGTGAGAGCAAGGAAATCGAGAGAGAGGTGGGAGGCAAAGGCAGAGATGAAATCAGCTTTGTTAGCGGAAGAGTGACAGTTCCAGAGGGCACCAGAGAGAGTGCAGGAGCGGAGAGAGTGGGAGGGGGAGAGGCAGAGGGATGAGTTTAGAGGGGTTAAGGGAGCAGCGGGGGAGAGAGGACAAAGGACAGGAGTGAGAGGACAGAATAACAGTCATAGCAGGACAGGTGAGACAGATTGGTACAGTAGTAGTGAGAGCAGGAGTGGTGGGGGGAGGGTACAGACCTGTCTAGTAGTTGGCCTCTCCAACAGCCTCTTCTCACACCCTCACTTTGCAAAGGAACTGGTTAACAGCTGCTAAACTGTGCTAAAGACTACTTCAGCAATACAATAGTTTCAATGCGGGTCAATGGGATCACACAACTACAAAAAGTTGCAAATCAACCTCTATTCAATTTAACCACACTCACAATAGTAGAGCACCTAATTAAAACACCACCTTAATAATGTTACTTAAATATAGCTAATGTCAACAGTTGGAATGAGGCCTCTAGAAGCCACTGGGAGAGATTTGGAGAAGGTCCTCGCTCTGACTGCCACAGCTCAGACTGCCCTTAGACGGCTGGCGCTTAGAACGGCTGGTGTTCTAAGACACTGTTTGTCAATTTATACTGTCCTACAGGTCTAGAGATGGTCCAGTTTCCATGCTATCCAAATACACTTCAGTCAACCACAGCTCTGAATACTTCCTTCTGAATAATTCCTTCAAACCAGCTAATGTACTTACATCAGCAACAAGGATTCAATTGTACTCCGTCACAAGGCAATATAAACCCATTTATTTTTAATTTTTTATACTTATTTACATAGTTTCAGTTGTACAGTTTTGTATGTACATGATATACCTGTATATACACAAATTTGACTTTGTAAACAATTATAAATGAAGCCCATTCTGTTCAAATGTTTATTTATTCATGTCATTTCGGTTATACTATGTCTGTGTATAAACGCATAGCTTCGGTTGCGTATATGTGCTTTGTTATGTAGGCAATATAAACTCATTTATTTAAAAAAAATGTTGATACATATTTACATTTTTTCAGTTGTACAGTTTTGTATGTATATGCACACATTTATTTTCAAATATTTGTTTATTTCATTTTTTACTGTTTTTTGAGGTTGTGCTTTATTTAAACATCTGAAACAAAAACACATGTGTTTTTGTTTCAGATATCACTTCTTTTTTCACTTATAACACACACACACATTACGGGAATACCAAAATTGTTCAACCTATATTGAGCAATGTACAGTATTGCCGTTTGGATAGGGTAAATGTAAATAGTAGCCTAGTCTGTTGAAAGGGTTAAGATGTGAATCTGTGTAGCATAGCTGTTATGTAGTTGAAGTGAAAGTATGTCTAGTTAGAGTTCAAATCCTGCCTTATATATATGGGTCCAATGCAGCTTGCAGTGCAGATGCCCTAGCTTTCATGCAACAAAGTTTGTACTTCCATTTGACAACATTTGCAAGTATAGAGACAAACAAGATTTTGTACATAATGATTATGTATTATCCGAATTGTATTGAAAGCTTTCATCTGATTTTGCAAACTATCTTAATAAGCTTGATCCATTCATGTAGTATAGTTAGTATATTGTAATGTTTTCATGTTAAGGACGTAGTACTCAGGGAGATGGTGTTGAATTCTCAAAATGTTTGTTTACATGAAACTACAGAGAAATCCTGTCAGGGTCCGGAATTCACGGCACCAAAATAATAACCACAGTTTCTCATTCCAGTTCAGCGCTGGACTGTCTCCAGTCCCCGGCTAATGCATCCCTCTTATTATATAACCTCCCATCGTTTCCCACCGCTGTCTGGCTCATCAACCAGTTACATCCATGCTCTGCAACCCCCAAAAACAACAACACATTCTCCCCACTCATTCACGCACTCCCCCTTCCCATGCTAAGTAAAGGCGTGACCCGTTCCCCTTACAATACATGTAACATATAAAAGACTGATGAGACAAACTGAACAGACAACAAGTCCTGCAACAAAGCAATTGTCCAGGTCACTATAACATATAATTTTAATTTAAAGTAAAAATATATGAAAGCATGACAACCTTTATGTACAGAAATCTTCACTAATATACAATTGAACAACTGTTGAGTATTTATTTTTGTTTCATACAGTATTAAATGGCAGTGTTTATATGATAATGAAAAATAAGTAAATAAATATCAAGATAGATAGATAAAGAAAAATTCATTTATTTCAATATTTATTAATGTTTTACTTTTACCAAATATATAGGCTATCCTTCAGCATAGCTAATTCTCAGAAAAAATGTGTCCCTTTTTGTTCAGTGGGGACCACAAACAGCGGTACTCTCATCAACCAGTATCGAGAGGAACTGTACTTCTTTGCGCTAATAGGGACCACAATGAGCGTTACACTGACAGGAAACATTTTTCAGAGTTCAAGATCAGAATTTCAGAATGATGATGATGATGATGATCATAATGAAGATGTATGATCATAATGAAGATGTATGATGACTCGAAAAATTTCTAAAATATAACAGTCCCGAGAATTCTCAACTGGCTGACTTCATCTTTCAAAATACTGCTTGTCTCAACTAATCGTGTAGCATTGACAGTATAACAGGTTATAGCTTCAAATCCCATGCATGCCAGACCTTTTTTATATTTATATAAAAAAAGATATTTTTGGAAGGCAAATGTTCCATTGTAAAACAGAAATAAATCATTTTTTTTAATATAGATGTCATAAAAAGCGTGTTCCCTAGTATAGTTCCATGTTGACAAAACAAGTCAATTGTTAATTGTAATACACATATGCGTAGATACAACTCCCTGGTGTAAGATTTTAAATATTTTTTTTAACTGTGATTTTTTTTACAATTCTCTTGTTATAGTAAGAAGGAATGAATCCTTTTTTTATCTCTCCCCCTGTAATCTCACACACTGCCAAAAGCCCTGCCTGTCTGGGGAAACAAGATAAGATCTGGTTACTTTGAAGTTCAAAGATCCTGGTTTTCAAGGTGCTATTTCCCCTATATAGAGCGGATTTGGGCATAGGTGTTAAAAACGCAATCACACTCGACAGAGACAGGTTCCCACAGACAAGGTGTCGGGCTTTGGCTGGGGGAAGGAGGGGGGCTGGTTTTTTACTGTATTTAAACCACTGTATTTCTGTATTTCCATGTTAACAAAACAAGTTAATTGTCATTAAACTCGGATGTCCTGTAATATAAATATGTGTGGATAAAAAGTGCCTTGGGTCTGCAAAAATAAGTTGGAAGAAAAAGAAGGACATTTACCTTACTTAAGTGACTTAATTATCTTACTGTGTGACAGGTTGTGACAGGGTGACTGGTGGTCTGACGTCAGGCAGAAGCAGGAAGGAAAAATAAACTGACACCAGGGAGTACTGCAGGTAAAAGAAAGAATCGGCTGGCTGTCGTTTTTATTTGCAAAACAAAAATAAATAAAATATTTTAACAAAACAAATCCCGAACACAAAATATAAATAAAACACAGGTCAGGCTGGGCAGATTGCCTTCACTGTTCCTATGTCTATTATTAAGTTTCGTTTTGTTTCGTTTTCTCTCCACTCTCGCACCCACACAGAGTTGGAGAGCTGCAGGCTTTTTATAACAGGTGCCCATCTCCCGATAAGCAACAAATTAAATCACCTAATTAATTCAGGAGATGGCCACCTTCTGCACGAGTTTACTAATTACCGTGTGGATGGGGCTTCCCATCCACACTTCTAAATAATAAACAAACGGCTACACCGTCATTTAAAATACAAAACAACCAGCGCTTCGCCGTCATAAATATAATACAATAAAAATAAATAAACAATACAAAATAAACACAGGGGCGGAGGGGGACCCCGCTCTAAAATAAAATAAACAAAACAATGTACAGGGCACCTCGCCCTGTTACACAGGTATTGACTTTTTTTTCTACATTTCACCTAAGAGTGTTGGGAACTACAAATTAAAGTTAAATTGTGCTTTTGGCTGATTTACTTTTGCTGCGCCAATACCCTGAAAACACAAACACTATCCTTGCTGTGTAGAGTCTGGCAGTTCTCATGTTTCGCTGATAACTTGGCACAAGGAACTACCATTCCTCTCAATTGTAACAAGAATCGCACCACTCACAGTTCTTTGCCCCTTTAAGAATAGACCCAGGACGCAAGAATGGATTTTTCACTCACTGACGCGCTATATTTTTAATAAACAAAATAAACAAAACACAAAATAAACACCTAGCTCTATTGAGCACTAACTGAACCCGCAGGAACCTCAACTAAATAGCAGGACGGCTAAGCCGTTTACCTGCTAAACACCAAAAACACTCTGTTCCTTAAACTTACTTCTTTGTCCTTTTAGTGACTGCTTGGAAGCAGAGCACTCCTTCTCCTAAGCAGCCCTGAGTAAACTAACTGTCTCTCTTTTATACCCTGCACCTGGTCCTAATTTACAATTACCGCCCAGGTGCAGGGGATAATTGAACAATAAAACAATTAACAAATTAAATTAAACAATACAGCAAAACAATTAAATAAACTAACAAAAATGTGCCTGCACACATGTCTTACGCAGGGAGGATTTTAACCCCATCCCTGCTATGTTACACAATATAAACACATTTCTGTTCAAATGTCTGTTTATTTACAATGTTTCAGTTGTGTAGATGCTTTATATGACATTCCTGAGTAAAACTATGACTTATATTCAATTGTTTGTCCTTTCATTATAATATTTATGTTGTTTTTAATACGCCAGTCAAATCAGACCCAATAGTTTTTGGCACAACACCAAGGTAACCTCTGATCTCTGTCAAAACAGGGAGAGGCAACCTCGAATAGCCGGAGCCCCAAGTACGTCGTGCACCACTGTAAGCCGACTCTTTGCATTGTTGTTGATGAGGCCCAGCCTCGCCAGATACTTTGTCACAATCACCATGTGGGCCACTGCTCCCTCTCGCGACTGAGAACAAATCAACCAGTTGTCGAGCTAGTTATTATTATTTATTTCTTAGCAGACGCCCTTCTCCAGGGCGACTTACAATTGTTACAAGATATCACATTATTGTTACATACAATTACATTTTGCAGTTGGGTTATTACTAGAGCAATCTAGGTAAAGTACCTTGCTCAAGGGTACAGCAGCAGTGTCCCCCATCTGGGATTGAACCGACGACCCTCCGGTCAAGTCCAGAGCCCTAACCACTACTCCACACTGCTGCAGTACTCTGATCCCCTGCAACCGCAAGGGGGCCAGATAGCGTCCATGCACTTTGAAAACGTACAAGGAGCTAATGAGAGGCTGAATGGCAGCATGGAAAACTCGTAAATGCTTCCCTGAAAGGTGAAGCGGAGGTACTTCCTGTGCTTGGAATGATGGGAAAGTGAAAGTACGTGTCCCATAAGTCCATGGTGGTAAACCAGTCGTCCGGCCAGACTGACTGGAGAATGTGACGGTGAGTCAGCACTTGGAACCTCCTCTCCTTCAAAAACTCATTGAGGAGTCTCAGGTCTAGGATGGGGCGGAAGCCGTCGTCCTTCTTGGGTACCAGAAAGTTTCTTGAGTAGAACCCCTCTCCATAGGAGGTGGGGGTCTACAAGACGAATGGCTCGCTTACACAGCAAGACAGCCACTTCCTTCTGAAGTACCGAGACCTGAAGAGGGTCTGTCATGTTACATATATTGTGACCCGTGAAAGGGGAGGAGGCCCCAAACTGAACTGTACCGTGTAATCGTTGTGCACGGTAGTGAGCACCCAGGTGTCTGCGGTGCAAGTGCTCCACTATTGCAGCTGTTGTGTGAAAAACGGATGGGTCTGAGGCCGCAAGTCTTCAGGGCCCTTGCTGGGGCTGCTGAGGTTCGGTCGGAGAATTCTGAGGCAGCTACCTAGGGCGACGGCCCTGGAACTGCCTCCTAGAATGCTGTTGCGTGGACACGCCACGCCCTGCGTTCCCTTTACCTTGCGGGAGAGCCCGGTTGCCCGCTGCCGCTGTGGCCTGTAGGCGTAACCTCAGGTCACCCAGTGTAGCCGTGGGCACCGGGACAGTCCTTGTAATAGTGCGTGCCTGGGGAGATTGCCACCGGCTCGACCTGCCCCGCGCCAGAGCAGAGCCAAAGATCTCCTCCACCACCGACTCAAAAGTATGCCCTGTGGATATCGGCGTGTCTAATAACGCCACCTTATCCGTGTCTGGGACCCTCGCTTGCGACACCCACAGCTGTCTGCGAGCTACCACTAAGCTTGCCAGGATCGGGCCTAGGGCTTGCCCTTGAAGGCTGGAGATCTGTAGCAGCGTGCCTGACAGGAGGCGCAACTCGGTAGCCATCGGCTCTGGGAGTGGGACTTCCCTAAGTATGCCATCCATACCCACCGCCATACACCCTTTTGAGTTAATCCATACACCCTTTTGAGCTGTGTCTCCGTAACCCTGCACTGCGGGTTCGGGCACACAAGGTACTTGGGTAACCCCCTGTGGCAGGATGGCTAAGATGGTGACGTCAGGACAGATGCAGGAAGTAAAAATACTGACACCAGGCACTGCAGTTTCAAAATAAATGACGCGGAGGCGCCGTTTATTTAAATAATACAAAAATAAAGTAAAAGGTTTAAACAAAGCGAAACACTTGCTCACAGAGCCAAAAATAAAACAGGTAAACAAAAACAAGTCACAAACACAAAGTATAAATAAACCATACAGGTCAGGCTGGGCTGTAGCCTTCACTGTTCCTGTATCTTTTTTTGTTTCGTTTTTCTCTCCTCACTCTCTCCACTCTCGCTCCTCATTCACCCACCAGGAGGGTAGAGAGCTGCAGGCTTTTATGCAGGTGACCATGGCCACCTTCTGCACAAGTTTTTTAAATTACTGTGGATGGGGCTGGGGCTACCCATCCACACTACTAACCAAAACAAACAAACAAAACACATGGCTACGCCGTCCCATAAATACATAATAAATAAATACAAAAACAATACCGACGACGCTTCACTATCATATAAACACAATAATAAATAAATCATAATAAACAAATACAAAATAACACAGGGGCGGAGGGGGAAACCCCGTTCTAAAAGTAAATAAACAAATCAATGTACATGGCTCTCTACCACCCTGCTACACCCCCCCACCAGTGGAGCCTTAACAAAGGCCACAATGGTGGAATCCACTGGGGGAAACCCTGCCAGTCCCAGCATATCCGGGCCTTCCAAGGAAGCAAGCTGTGAGGCTTGCTTCAACATGCTTGGCACCGAGGCCGGACGATCGCAAGAGGAGCGCACCTCCTCCATAAAGTCCGGGAAAGCTGGGAAAGGCTGCAGGCAGGGAGCTACGGCCTGCGTCCGGAACACGGACCGGCATGGCTCAGCCGTTGTCATCCAGGGGACCTGCAAAAAGGTTGCAGCCCATCCCATCAGTGCCAACATGGCGCTCGAAAGTGGGGGCACACTAGCATCCAAGGCAAACTCAGAACTAGGCTCCACCTAGAGAGAGCGCAGGCTCCCCTCCTCCCTCCATCTCAGTGGGGAAGAAGCCCTCACCCCAGGAGGCTGCTATGGATATAGCATCCTTCTCTGCCATCAGTGATGGTGTTTCCCGCTCACCCTGAACTCCCCTTGGGATGACAGGGGCTGATAATGGGGGGTGGTGACGGCGGAGCAGGGGCTGCGGCAAGAGCTCTAGGACCTGGGCGATCTGTACCTTGAGGTCCATTATGTCCCTCGCCTGCTTTGAGAGCTTTACCCGTCTTGCTTGTGGAGATGAGGAGTGGCTACGAGGAGTCAACACCAGTCAACAGGGGATGTCGGGGACAATCAGAGGAGCTGGGGGACTGGGGCCCCAAGGGCCGCTGACTGTTCGGAAGCAGGGGATCGAGCGTCCGTCCCCATGGCCGTATCCAACCAATTGCGAAGCACCCAAGGCTGAAAAGCCGTGCAGATGTTGCAAAAGGTCTCATCCCTGAGGGCCAAAGTGGCATGCTGGACATCCAGGGATCGCGCACATAGTGCCCATCCTCCTGGGGCAAGTTTGCCTTACAGGATGTACTAGCAAGTAACCAGGACATGCTGGCCATCACTCCTTCAATAATGGCTGGTATAAGAGGCTCAGGCGCCGCTCAATGCGCCTGCGTGAAGTGCAAGGCATGGGAGCGCTTAAGCACCGTGTGCACCAAGGTAGCGAAGCACCGAGGGCACCGCATGCACCAAGCTATGCGTGCACCGGGGTACTAAGTACCACGTGCAGCAGCTATCACTGTACACCAAGAGCACCCGGCGTCGTGCACACCGTGTGCACTGAGCACCGTGTACTGAACACCGTGCGCACCAAGTGCCCCATGCACCATGCGCCCCATGCACCGTGCGTGCAGAGTGCCCCATGCACTGTGCACACCCAGTGTATGGTTACCGTGTGCACTGAGTACCATGCGTACCGACCACTGTGTGCACCAAGTAAATCGAGCGCCGTGTGCACCGAAGTACCATGGGCACCAGGCACCGTATGCACTGAAAACTATGTGCACCATGTGCACCGTGCGCACCGAGATACAGAAGTACCAAGGACTGAGCGTGCACTGAGGTACACTGGTCAGCGTGTACCATAAACCAGGGAGACACACTTTTTTTTTTTTTTTTGAAGGCACGACACACCGGAAATACAAGGCTGACTGGCTGTTGTTGTTTTTTTTATTTTTATACTGCACTGCAGCTAATCCACAGCACAACGCAGATAAGCTGGGTTGCACGATCGGGTCACGGAACAGCAACAATACCATTTTTTTTTCACACTATTGCACGCACGGCAGTTGGTGGAATCACTCAACAGCAGGGATAGAGCAAGGCCTAGCCCCGGTGGAGGAACTGCGTTCTTCCCAAGAGTGTAGGTAGAAAAGACATACACACTCACTACTTTAAATCAATACTGCACAGGCTGTCGCTCCCATACGACAGACAGTAAGAAAAGGCAGCCTGCAATGCAAGCGAGGCAGGCTGCTGAAGAAAGAAGAAAAAGAGGCTTTATTTTAGAGCCGCTGATTCCAAGAAAGCGGCAAGCCAGCTTTCAGCACGAATGCAGGGGAACTGCAGTCAACTCAGAAAAGCTCTTTTGAAATACGCTCAGTTTTAACACAGAGGTCTTACCTTACCATCTTGAGAAGCAAAAAAAGAACATGGCTTCCGTGGGCTGACTATTTAATCCCTCGGTAGGCGGGACCGAGGACGTCACCCCAGGAAGGGGCCTATCGGCAGCTCTGATATAAAGAGTTCAGTAAATACCGACCAATAGGAGGCATATCCCATAAGTAATATTTTGGTGGTCGTCTTCGAATTGAAAGGAACCGTTTATTACTTTCTGAAACTGAAAATAACACATTTATTGCACATGTTTTTCTGGGTACTGAAAATACATTATTATACCATGATTGAGAAATGTCATAATAACATGTAAGACAGTAAAGGAACCAGAACTACTAACACCTGTTGAATCTCTGCACAAAGAATTCCAATGTACAACTGCTTCACCTAAAGCAGTTATTGGTAATTGATTAATTACACAAATCTTACCTGTCAGGCACTTCCATTCACAATGTTCATAACCTCTACTGTCAATTTCTGGACCCAAGTTACCCTGCTTTATCAACGATTATTGATTTTGGTGCTCACTTTTTTCCTGGGAGTTAGTCCTTTTCTATTACTTCTGCATATCATTATTCTATGCATCTTCTTATTGTCCTGTCCGACATTAGACTGTACTAAATAAAGCCGTAAACATTCTATTCCTGACACCAGTACACAACATTAACTAACATAAGAATATACTAGTAAATTGCATACCATGAATTGGCATTAAATCACACTGTAATAACTGGGTAGCAACCAATGGTTTCTGTTCTTACCTGGTAGGTACTGTGTAATTACATGGAAATGACCTTGTGAACAACATTGTGTTTCCTGATGTAATTAAACACGAACACCATGGCTATCTCTATGTAATTGTACACTGAATCCACCAGTAGTTACCTTATAAGCAGTTAGTAGTTACCTAATTATTGCCTTGTTATTACATGCTTATGTATACCTGCCCAGTGCTACCAAAATCTGAATCTGAATAGTCTGTTAATTACTTAAATTACATAAGGTTGGAATCATTTTGTTCTTCTCAGAGTAGAACGGTATAATCTGATGCTTATCTGCTCTCTCCAGACAGCACTGAAGACTACAGCCAGACAACTTCCTCCATCAGCCAATCAAGAACTTGCAAAAGTCAAGTCACCACCAGGTAACTAGTTTGGCAGTTGGCAATTGCTCATAAATAAACACGGTGCTCTAATAGGTGAATGATTAATTACTGTATTTTGTGAGCCCCTGAAAAGTAAACGTTGAAAAGGAGCAAGCCTAGCCTAGTTTAAGATACATGTTGTGTAATAAAAGAGAATGTTGATAGAATAGATGAATAAATGCAGACATTTTCAATATATCTTGGTTTCCCTAAATATATAATTAAAATATATGCTAGTATGCTTTGCGTTTAAAACCAAAACGAATGCAGAACAACTGGATGGGACATTTTTTTCTACCTATTGGTAGTAAATAAATGAATGATGTTCTGGGTACCACTGTACGTTTAAGACATCTTTCTCATCAGTTTGCATATATTTAAAGGAATTGATCTGTTCAGGTATACAAAGGTATTGTATAAAAATTATCGGCACCCTAATTTTGTATTCGATTATCGTATAGGCATTTATCAACGATAATTGATGCATTGGCGCTTTATTTTTCAAAATAAAGAACAAACATTAGTTGTTTTTTTTAACAGAAGATCCAATAAATAAAAACACTGTTGTGCATAATAGTTAAACAAAAAGGCACATTTTATATTCAAATTTGAACACTTCTGATTATACAAAAGGAAATACAAAGGACTTGAGTTTTTAACAACTGAAAAGAATATGTGTGTGTCCGCATCAGATTACCCTTTAACATTGTAATAATAATAATAAATGCTATATTTTAACAAAAGTAATTTCTATCTGAACTATGGTTGTTCATTACTGTTAACATTTTATATCTAAAAGCAGAGCAAAATATATGAATTAATCTCACAAATCCTGTACTATATTCAGCTTCTTTTTATATATATTGTCATATAATCCAAACACAACATGCTTTGAAACAAAACACATTCTCACACACTCTCGAGGTTTTAATGCAAACTGGCAATAGGAGACTTCAAACTTTGTCTGTCGTGACTCTTCCAGTCGCGCTCTCCTCCACGGACTAAGCCTTGCCGCATCCCCACTGTCGTGTAGACCTCGCCGCCTGCGTAGGCCCGCCCACCTCGGTGAGTTGGGCCTTGTAAACAAATAGTGTGCTCTCCCATATACTATCTTTCTACCGTGGTTTTGCTGTCTGCTTCAACTCGCCCACCGCGGCTTCGGCCCTTGTGTCCCCCTGGTGCGTGCTACGCGCTGACCAGGTGTGTGTGATCACACAGTTACGGTGCTTCGGTACAGCAGTGTACGCATAGCCCTTGGTATCTCGGTGCACAAGTGCTCAGTGCATACGGCACGGTGCACAACACCACAGCGTCAGTGCAGAGTCACAGCACTGCACAGTACGTGGTGCACACAGTGCACAGTATACGGTGCATGCAGTGCACGTTACTCGCTGCGCACGGTGCACAGCCATCAATTGGTGATGACAGACACACCCAACTCTGGTTGGGGGGCGGTCTGGGCAGGCAGAGGAGTTCGTGGGCCATGGTCGGATCGCTGGACATCCCTGCACATAAATGCGTGGGAGCTGTGAGCAGCCCATGAGTGGCTGTCAGAAAGCTGGCTGAGTGGTGACGTCAGACCCAGGAAAGGAAATACAGACAGGACGGTGAAATTAAATGATAAAGGCACTTGCTTGCGCCAGTTTATTATAAATAAAAGGTATGAACAAACACAAAAAAAACACTTTGTAAAATAAAACGGCACAGTAGCCAAAACGAACAGACAATAAACAGACAGACAAACGAGTGGACGAACAGACACAAACAAGTACCGTGCTGGTTCTCCAGCACGTAGTAGCAATTGTTATTTTCGATATATTATTCTCCTCTCTCGCTCACCCGTTCTCCACTTACGAACACACAACCCCAAGTGAGTGCTTTGTGCATCTATATATACACTGTTGTGCCGGGATTCAATTACTAATTAATTATTCACTTGAATCCCAGCACGTGAACTAATTCTGTGCAACCCCGTACTCACATATTATTACATAATTTAAATGCACGTGAAGTGCAATCCCCGTGCCTAAATACAATTATACATTTTAAACACTCATGCTCATTACCTGCATTATATCCCGTGTACCAACTACAATACACCAACATTAACACACCACATGCAACAAATAACAAACAAATGCACACAGGGGAGGGGCACATTGCCACATACCCCCCCCCCCCCCCCCTTGTGCGCAGCACACATGGCCTCAATGGCCACCTCCCCCCTTAGTCTCAAAGTCCTGGTCGTATTTCTAGCCCAGAAACAGGGGCAGCAATGGTCTATGGGGGCGGCCATGGTGGGATGTCCTCCTCCCAATCCAACACCCCTAGTGGCCAGGCTGACCATGCCCCGGCTGGACAGTCCTTGCAGCGGAAATGCTGCTTTATCCTGTTGTACCCCTGGCAGCGGAAAAATTGCCAGGGGCATGACTCATTCAGCTGGGGCAGACCTGGCTGCAGGGGCAGGTGGTCCCCCGACCTCCCCCTTCTTCGTAGCCGGCAGATCCCCCCCGTGGGGCTCTGGCCACAGCACTTCCTGCAGCAAAGCAGGGCTGGTAGCGACCCCAGGAGATGCGGAGCAACAGGCAGCCCCAGGCGATGCGAAGCAACAGGCAGTTCCAAGCGATACGGAGCAACAGGCAGCCCCAGGTGATGCGGAACAACAGGCAGCCCCAGGCGATGTGGAGCAGCAGGCAACCCCAGGCGATGCGGAGCAGCAGGCAACCCCAGGCGATGCGAGGCAGGCATCCTTGGGCGAAGCGAGGCATGCATCCTTGGGCGGTGCGAGGCAGGCATCCTTGGGCGGTGCGAGGCCTGCATCCTTGGGCAATGGCAAATTCAGCTGCAGCTCCTCTAGTGGTGGAGGTGGGAGCGGCAAGCAGTCCTCCCACAGCGGTGGAGGCGGAACCAGCAGGAATTCACCCTCTGCTGGTGGAGGTGGGAGCGGCAAGTCGTCCTCCCACATTGGTAGAGGAAGAACCAGCAGGTATTCACCCTCTGCTGGTGGAGGTGGTGGAGGAAGAGGCTGCTCCTGCTGCTCTGCTCCTGCCAGGGAAGGTGGTGGAGGTAGAGGCAGCTCCTGCTGCTCTGTTCCTGGTGGTGTAGGAGGCAGAGGCAGCTCCTGATTCTCTGCTCCTGCTGGTGAAGGTGGCGGAGGCAGCTCCTGCTGCTCTGCTCCTGCCGGTGAAGGTGCTGGAGGTAGAGGCAGCTCCTGTTGCTCTGCTCTTGCCGGTGTAGGTGGTGGAGGCAGAGGCAGCTCCTGCTGCTCTGTTCCTGGTGATGTAGGAGGCAGAGGCAGCTCCTGCTGCTCTGCTCCTGGCGGAGAAGGTGGTGAAGGCAGAGGCAGCTCCTGCTGCTCTGCTCCTAGTGGCGAAAGCGGTGGCAATGAAGGTGGGAGCAGCGTGTAGTCTCCTGGCGACGAAGGTGGGAGCAGCGTGCAGTCTGTCCCTGGACTGGTGCGACTGGTGCGGCTCTCCCTCACTTGCAGGGGACTGGTGGTGCTCTCCCTCTATTGCAGGGGACTGGTGCGGCTCTCCCTATATTGCAGGGGACTGGTGTGGCTCTCCCTCACTTGCAGGGGACTGGTGAGGCTCTCCCTCACTTGCAGGGGACTGGTGTGGCTCTCCCTCTGTCTCGGAAGGGGAAACCAACAGGCATTCTTTCTCTGCTGGTGGAGATGGGAACATCAGGCATTCTTCCTCTGCTGGTGGAGATGGGGACAGCAGGCATTCTTCCTCTGCTGGTAGAGATGGGGACAGTAGGCATTCTTCCTCTGCTGGTGGAGATGGGGACAGCAGGCATGCTTCATCTGCTGGTGGAGATGGGGACTGCAAGTAGTATCCCTTCAGCCCAATGAGGGTGCAGGTAGGCGTGGCTCCTCCTACTTTAAATGCAACCTGCTGGGGCAGTCCCATATCGGCAGCCAAGCAGTTGATCACCACGGCTGCCGGGTTCACAAAGGGCACTGGGGAGTAGTGTTGTTCCCAGCGTTCCCAATGTTCCCCATCTCTGGCCCACAGCAGGTCAACAACCTTCGGGAGGTCCTCCCAGTTCCACTCCGGGTCCGACCCCCAGTCCAGCATCTCCTCAGAGGATGAGAAAGGCTCTGTCTCTTCCCTCCTGGGCTGTGGATGCTCCGGGACCTCTCTCCATTCCTGCTCCTCATTATGGCGGAAATTACAGTCTGCAAACCGTGCTTCTTTTCGCAGAGGGGGCACACTGGCGTTGGCTGGTCATATCGCCCTGAGATCCTGGCCTTCAGGCGGAATTCACCTGTGTCCTTCACCTCCTCCTGCTGTTGCTGAGGTTGCTGCTGCAGCTTCTTGTGGGCCTTTCTTCCCATTCCCAGGTACCGCCTACAGGTCTGGCCCCTGAAAGGGACCGCTGGTTAGCCCTAGGGCTATCAGATGCGGTTACGGGTACGTTGCAGAGCGCTAGGGCAGACTCCACTAGGTCCGTGTACACCTATAAGTGGAGGTATTTCCAAGCTTGGTGTTTGGCTAGAAGTCATGACCCCATATCTTGCCTTATGCCAGTCACCTTACAGTTTCTGTAAGAACTGCTTGACGCTGGTAGATCACCTTCCACTTTGAAGGTGTATTTAGCGGCTATCTCTGCTTGCCGTGTCTCTGCACATAAGGAACTGGAGTCCTTCCATCCACCTGCGTTTGCTTCAACGGAGGATGAGAGTTTGAATTTCCTCTGCCTAGTGCAGGCATTAAGATGCTACATGCATAGGACAATAGCTCTGCGTCAATCTGACCAGCTCTTTGTCTGTCACAGGACACAGACCCTAGGACAGCCCCTCTCTAAGCAGCGTCTGTCATATTGGATTGTGGACACAGTCTCGACTGCGTATAATGGTGCTGGCTTGCCCCCACCTGGTAGGATAGCCGCACACTCCACTAGAGGGTTGGCTACATCTTATGCCCTCTTCAGAAGGGCCTCAATATCTGATATTTGTACTGCGGCTAGCTGGGCTATGCTGTATACCTTCTCCAGGTTCTACCGCCTTAATGTGGTACACCCTGCCCTGTCTTCATTAGGCACAAGGGTCCTTGAGGGTGTAAGTTCACACCGCTAACCCCTGGGTTAGACAGTGCTAGTGCGTTCCTCATATGCTGCCGTTCCTTCTCCCTCACGACGGCTCTGGTATACATTATCCCATGTGTAATGTCATTGGTGGTCGTCTTCGAATTGAAAGGGAATGTTATGTTACTTACCGTAACCCTGGTTCCCTGAAAGAGAAGACGACCACCAACCACGAGGTAGCATCGGTCGCCCTCATGAATTAGATGGAAAAAGAGAAATGGCTGCCGGTGGGCGGGATCGAGTGCATCATCCTAGGAAGGGGCCAATCGGCACCTCAGCTCAGCGATACCTACCCAATGGGCAGGCATATCCCATAAGTAATGTCATTGGTGGTCATCTTCTCTTTCAGGGAACCAGGGTTACGGTAAGTAACCCAACGTTCTAATTTGATGCATCGATTCACCATTATGTAATCAAAGGTCTGGGAAATTTAATAAAAATACATCTATTGCATTTATTCCATTCATCTAATGCAGACAATGCTCAGGGGCTTCTTTTATTCATCTTTCTACAGACATACTGTATGTAAACATTTTTTTTTTCCGCGTTTGCTGATGATTCAGATCAGCAACTTAGTTTGACAGAGTATTGTTAGTCCCAATACTGAATTAAAATATCTTTGAAATCATAACCTTGGGCAGTTTGGTGCAATTACAACAAACATCATCAGAACAAGTTCTGAGGAACAAACAGTTTGCTTTAGTTTTTTACTGATAACTTTTTTTTTATTCCCATTTTGCTGTATTGGTCTAGACACACAATCCAGGCAATAGCACAAGGAACCATTATCATGATAATGACCTAAAATGTTCTCAGCTGTCTGGTAATAAATATGAATTAGGCTAAGGTTGGGCTAATGATGATTTGTCAACATTGATTGCTGATGTTTTCTAACTCTCCTAATTGCTATTAATTGTTGCCTGGTTCCAGTAAACGTTTAACTGTCTTGACTGCTCCGGTATTAGTTGTGTTTCCTCATGTAGCCCGGGTGGCGCAGTGGTGATGTCCTTGTCTAAGACACTGGGGAATGGGTTTTGAAGGGGTTGTAAGCTTATGACACATGTGCCAAGAGTGGCATGCAAGGCTATTGCTCTGGCACACAGTAGTGCCATTTCCAGTTGAAAAAATAGCTTGTAATAAAAGCTTAAAACACACTCAACATACTGCAGGAGTGTTACCAAATTCAATTGTAAGGTGGGGGGACAAAAATGATTACCATCAGTAATAACATTAGGAGGCTGTGTGGTACGGTAGTTAAAGAAAAGGGCTTGAAACCAGGAGGTCCCAGGTTCAAATCCCATCACACTCTGACTCACTGTGTGACCCTGAGCAAGTCACTTAACCTCCTTGTGCTCCGTCTTTCGGTTGAGACATTGTTGTAAGTGACTCTGCAGCTGATGCATAGTTCACACACCCTAGTCTCTGTAAGTCATCTTGAATCAAGGCTAAATTAAAATACAATAATATACATTTCGTTCAAAATTAACTTAAGTCGTCCATTGATATTCATAATGATCTGTGCAGATGGGCGACTGTCACTAAGCAATTTATGAATGTATATAGTCATTCAAGAATGAACTCTGTCTCCTTTTGATGACATTGTCAGCCCTATAAATGTTCCATGAGGGCCCTTGGTTGCCTAATGCAGTAGTTTTCAACCTGTGGTACGCGTACCACTACTGGTACGTGACAGGCTTACACCTGGTATGCACTGGCAGTTGTTCTCTATGCCGATATGATTCCTCAACCACAATACTCCCTTAATCTCACTATCATAATGTATCAATCTGTTTGTACCACTGAATCACAGAGAAGTTACAGACTGCAACTAAAATGGTTGCAAATGCTGTTTTTTTTTCAGTTTGGCACCATTGACGTCTGTAACACATAAATGCTGCCTCTCCCTTTAAAAGCATGTATCAATGCATGCAACAGTTATGATAGTGAGTACTGTTGTGTACAAACTTAGCTTAAAATGAACAGTTGCATGCAAGAAATTTAAAACAAAATACGCTTAAGGTGTGTGTGTGTGTTGCACACGTGCCATTAACAAAACACCCTGAAAATAAAGAAAACAATTTTAATGAAGGGCTGTAATGCAGCAAAAAGCTCTTTAATTAAACAAAAAAGAAGTGAAAATGTTACAGTATCAAGGTGAAATAAAATGTTATTTGTGAACTCGAATAAACCAAAGTTATCTTTTGCCAGTCAAATCTTAGAATGCCTAAATGAAGCTTTGAGTCAACACGAACAGATTTATTGTGTCTGTTGCATCTTCTTTAGCTGTTGCAACTATCCCAGGTAAAATAGATTTGGTTACATTGTTTACCTTCAGGAGTTCAAGGATGATTTAATTGTGCACAAGATTCCCTAGTTAGATGATGAGCTGATAATATCTCTTCAGCAAAAGAAGCAAGCACGGTAATTTAAGACGTTATCATAATGAAAAACAGTATGTAGCATGAGTTTTGTACTAAACCAGGGTCAGCTGTTGTAGGGCAAACTAACTTTATTTATCAAACTGACCATTTTAAGGTGAAAGCAGAATACTATAATTAGGACTGTAATTTGGAAGTGTACTGCTGAGAAAAAAACAAAACATTTAGGGAATTAAAAATGAAATGTACTGCAGCTTACTTGATTCCTGTAAAAAAAAAACTTCCATTCACTAAATTCAGCTCTCAGGTTGTGCTAATGAAAATATCTAAAATATATGACAATGTGCTTGCTGTGCTGTATTTAATATTGTCAGTAGCTATAACGCAATAACAGTAACATGTAATCATAAGAGCTGTCTGTGTTACATGCTGGCAGAACAGGACTAATACTGAGCATGGGAGCTGTGGCTATATTTCAACTGTAAACAATTAAAGGCGCAGTCACCAGTTCCATGCACAACATTATTTAAAATATAAGCATGCTGAGTTAATTACGGTCATCAGCTGCATAGATTAACCATTCAGCAGAATGAGGCAACAAACAAGTGAGTACAGATATTAAGTTATTGTTTGGCAACAAATTTGTTTTGAGATAAAAAGTTTGTTGTGAACTTTCAAAGTTACTGATGGGAAACAAAAGCAGCCACTCTAATGCCATCACATTTTCAGTGAAAAAACTGGTTGTAATGGGGCAGGTCTCTGTTTTACAACAGCGGTTTAAGATTACACTTAGTTACTGGTACACCTGGTGATCCCTGCTGGAAACACGGTAATTGAGATGAAAAGGTTGAAAACCACTGGTCTAAAGGAATCTGCCGACAGCAATACAGAGGTACATGCAAGCAAGCCGAAGAGGCAAAGGAAGGGGTGTTTTTGGGCACATGAAAATTCATTAGTGATAGAGGTGGGCATGTATGCAATTGTAAGGGAGTTTATGATAAAAAAAAGTTGATGAGTGTCTTCGCTGGGGATTCTGAAGAGAGCGTCGCATTGGCTCTGCCACTCCCGTGGGTTATGGAGGCAAACCTGTCAGGGACTGTGTCTCCTCAACGCACTACAGCGAACCCTCAGTGAACTCAAAACCCGCAGGGCTGGCCTTTGTTCTCCAGAGGTCGTTAGCTCTCGAGTTCCTGGGTGAAAAAGGAAGCTGCCTTGGTCGTGGGATCAGAGGACAGCCACTGAGCCTTCGGGTCTCCTGAGTCGCGTGGGGAGTTGGTGCAGGGAGGGGAAAAGCCATTTGGCATTCCAAATTGGAAGAAAATTGGTGGGGGTGGGGGAATAATAATTGAACACAATAAATACAAAAAAAATGTATAATAAATATGTTTAATAGAGGAAAAAATCTAGCCTAAATTATAAGTGTTGCCAATTGGAGGGGGCTTAGGTCGGCCAGGGTGTTCTCGGCTCACCGCGCACCAGCAACCCCTGTGGTCTGGCTGGGCACCTGCGGGCTTGCCTGTAAACTGCTCAGAGCTGTGTTGTCCTCCGACGCTGTAGCTCTGAGGTGACTACATGGTGAGTGTAGTCATGGCACACTCTTCAGAGGACAGCGTGTGTTCGTCTTCGCCGCTCCAGAGTCAGCAAGGGGGTGGTAGCGGTGAGCTGAGCTAAACAAAAATAATTGCACACTATTAAATTGGGGAGAAAACTAAAAAAAAAAAATTAAAAAAGCGTTCAGTAACACCTAGTTGTCGACAGCATTTATGATTAGAAGGTTGATGTTCAGAATTGATGAAAACGTTATGCTAATGAGGTATTCATTAATCTTTATCTCAATTTTTTTTAAATATTCCTTCAGGAACAAATGTCCTTGGCGCTTAACGACACATGTCAGTTATCCCTTACGAATATCAATGATCAAAATAAGCGACTATGGTCAAAATCCAATCATGTACTCTTGTTTTCCCCTTACAAAAGGCGTAAACCCTTTATGAATAGTCTTATTGCTGAGAATTTGTTTTACGATTGTAGATGGAACAGGCTGATTTGGGTTTGAGGCAATACAAAATGGAAATTTATTTTGCTGCCAACTTCATCTTGCCTATCTGAGGCTATGGCAGAGGTAGTAGGCTGTAATCAACATTTTTTTTTTATTTTGTGAATAACACTATTGTCTTATTTATTAATAATAAACGCCAATATTTATACGCAGAATGCTTTTTAGTTGTAAATAACAAAAATACTTTTGTGTATGGCTGTTTATTTAAAATTGAATTCTAATTTCACAAATATTAGCCTGATTATTTTACATAGGCTTACATTTCGGTTGGCATACCAGTATATTTTCTTACCTCTGTCACTTCAGACAAATCTGTACCAGTAAGCTCTGGTTCTTTAATTCTGCTTTTTTTTTGCAGGTGGATTCGCAAAGGAATTTCGAATAGCCATCGTTAGACTCATGATACTGTAATCTCTATAATTTCTTTAAAAACTGGCAACATTTCACCAAGTTAAGCTGAAGTGCTACTGGTCAAATTAGCAATTATAGCAAGTCAAATTTGGACAAGTCCATTAAGAAAAAAAAATAAAGGCGTCTGAGAGAGAATATGTTTTAATGTGGCCCATTATGCAGTTTACATTTTTTTATTTTTTTTTATGTGATCATAAAAGTGGGGTGGAGGAAAAAATAATTTTGAGTTACTGTTTTTTTTTTTTTTTAAATATAAACATTCTCTTAGATTTAACTTTTTTGTGAAAATCTAACCCTCTCTAAAACAGTTTTCATGAACTTCAAACCTGATTTATTTAATCAAAATAATTCCTTAAAGTCCCTAAAAAGTTAGTCTTATTTTAAGCTGTACCTAGCATTTTTAAAGGTGCATTATAATTGATGTGTTTGAAGTGTGTTTTTTTAATGCTGCAATTGAGCAGAAGCTGTCACAGAACTGTAAATTTGATGCCTATACATAGAGACCTACCTAATTCGCGGTTTCGCGGATTTCGCGGAAATCGTGAAATTGAGGGGTCACCGCGAAATTCACCTCTTAGGCGCCAATGCATACAAACAAGTACGGAGAGGAAAAAAAAGAAACCACGTTTAAATGAACTACTGCACAATGCAAGCGACGCAAACTACGTATCTTCCTTGTTTAGATAGCCTGTTTTTATTCCTTTGCCGTCCCGTGTGCATTGCACTTAAGCAAAAAACAAACAAACAAAAAACGTCCACAAATAACATTTACACAAAAAAATTCTCCAAAGCAGTTAACATTCTTGTTTACTATTCAAATGACAAAGTTTTTACCCTATCAGTGCGTCTTTACTGCTTTTATGTGATCGGTACTGTGCAGGAGGGGGCGGGACAAAGTTTGTGCTGCATTGTTTTGATTTAGGTTGCTAAAAAATCTAGTTTTCAGCATTGGAGCTGGAGGTAAATAGTAGAAATGGACGACAAAGAAAGCAAAGTATATTTCGGCTGATGATCGTTTCAAGCTACTTCCCAAATAAACTACATGCAGACTGAGGTAATTGTTTTCCATATCTTAATGTGTATTTGGAGAAAATACGATCGATCGCTATTTAGCTTCAGAATCACACATTAAACAAAAGGCTACTACAGAGGCTGCTGAACAGAACGTAAAATAAACAGCAGCTTTCAGAAAACAAACTGGAAAGTCAGCGCAGACAAGAAGTATTCCTGTCTGCAAGTTAAATCAGTACTAAAACGATCCAGCATAGCCACCTCGCTTCAACCTGCTGCTTACAGTTGGAATTTTAGACCCGAATAGCCACGTCTTCTTTGTTTTGACTCGGTACTAATAAAATAAATCATTGGATGGGACAAATAACATGTCAACGAACGTTCTGCATACATTGACTTTATTAAAGTATGCTAGATGCCTGCCCTTGTGTAACCGAGTTTTGGGGCTGTTTCTAATCAATTTCCACGTCTGTATAACTTGGCAAAGCTTTGCCTTTAACTTCCAACCAATTCAGTGGATGCAGAACGTGCAGTCTAAATGTATGGGCAAGTCAACGGCAAGGGGATGCTGCATACTCGCCTTTAACAAATGCCAGCACTCTGTTTTAGTAAGGAAGCAAGTACCACTATTTTTAGGCTTTATAGTGTTCTGAAATACTGTCTACTTAGGTTTATTTAATGTTTAAACATGTCCGCGAAATCCTCATTTTATTCCGCAACATACCTGTGAAAAATATGTAAATTTACCGCGATTTAAGTAGACCCCTACCTATACACAGTGTTTGCATTATTTTCACAGCATTTGGCACAACAATTATGTCAGCAGTCTAGGGGCTGTGTGAAGGCTGCTGTCATGCCTTCTCCATGCTGGGGTAATCGCTGTGCCAAAGGCTGCAACAATACTGCATAATCTGTACTCCAGCATCTAATATACATATCTTTGCTCTGTGACAAATCAGGTATAGTGTAGGAGCTGCACAGCATAAACACAGTATACAGTATATATAGTACATCCATTATACAGCATTTTGAAACATGCTCAGTTTAAAATTAGCCTTCAGAGTTTGACATTGGTAGCCAGTAGGTTCATGGATTCAGAAATGGAGCTATCTGGGGCTATGTGACAGAAATACAATGATTCTTGGTTGTAAATCTCCCTCCCAGTTCTTTCCCAGGGTCGGGAAGTTGGCCAGTCTGGATGAAGGTGTGACTCTGTTGCAAGAACGCATTGGCCCGGAAGGGAAACGATGTGGCAGCCGCAGATTGGAGAGGCGTTTGCACTCTCAGCGAGGTAAAGATGTAAAACGAAAGTAAAACGTTAGATAGAAACAATTGATACGCATGCTGGAAGGACCAGCACAGTGCTTGTTTGGTGTCAGGGTTTATGTTCAGGATTTGTTTTTGTATGCACTTTTATTTTGCTCTGTGAGCATTTTTGTTTAATTATTTTATTTAACCACTTCAACACCATGAAATGCACACATAAGTCAAATGAAAACCTACTTACAGTACCATGCCGTACGTGCATACGTTAAGTTTCCCATTCTATTCTATGATCGGTTTCTCAGTCTAGCGTTTCAGGTTTCATTCCCTAAGGCAGTGCTAGTACTGTGGAATGTGCAATGGAAGTCGGGGGAGGGTCAGGTGACATTTGTATCCAATTGCGTGTCATGTAGCGATTCCAATCTACCTGTGGGGGTTTAGAAGACTGAGATATATTGCAGGATGCCATTCAACTTTTACAAGTATATATATAGTGTTTTATATTATTATTTTTTGTTTCATTATTAGTTTTACTTGTTTAGTTGTAATTGATATAGTTTTTAGTGAACTAAACATGGCAACATATGTGGAGAGCACAAAAAGGAGTGATGAAGATTTCAAAGTTGGTTCGGAAGATTTCGGTACCAGCGACAGTGATGCTGACTTATCACTCAGCGATGATGATGAAGAGGATGTGGAGCCAAGAACAGCAGGGGACAGGGTGTTTATTACTGATCCCAACGATGATGCCAGTCCTCCATCACTTGATTTTGCACCTGTTTACACAGAAGTGCACCCCACCATGAAACCTGAGAGTCTGCCTTCTCCATTGGAGTGCTTTCTGGCTTTTGTTCCCGAAAAGCTAATCACTTACCTTTGTGACTGTACAAAAGCATGCAGCTACTTTACAGGTAAGCCAGCTGGAAACGGGAAGGTGTTTGGTTTGAAATGATAGTGCTGTGACGAAATACTATCAAAACAGAGTAATGGGTACAAGGCAGTAAAGCAGGCGTATGCGGCAGCCAGATCAATCACAATGCCTGCACAAAGTAGCCCTGTACACGTATTTGTGACTATCCCTCCAACACAAGCGAAGCAGACACCATAAAAAAAGGTCCAGGGTCTGCTACGAAAATGAAAACAAAAGAAAGGACACAAGAAAAATGTGCAGTGGTTTGCGAAGGCAACCCTGGGTTCTATTGTATTGAACATTTCAATAAATGGCAAGTCGATAATGGCACACGTTTTGATGTTGATTTTTATTTGATAATTACTGTTTACTGATTATTATTGTTGTTAGAGTTGTTAGCAGCGTTTTTGTTTTCATTGTTCAAAAAAAAACAAAACATGTTTTTATCTCTATATTGAACATGGATATGTAGTACACAGGAGCATAAATGGTTAATGAAAAACACAGTTTATTTGGGTTTTATTCATCATATGTTAACATTTTACAGCAATTACAGGTTTATTATTATTATTTTCAAAATCTGGTACCTGGGAAGGGGTTTCATTTTTATATCCGGATTGAAGTGGTTAAAATAAAAACGTGCACCAGCGCACCAACCCACAGTCCTCTGTGGGTTGATTTCCTGCTCTGGGTATGTCACCACTCAGCCACACCCATGCTATGTGTTCTTAATCAAAAAAATGTATTACTGTTTCTGCACTCCTGGATGTTTGGCATGATTAATAAAGTCACCAACTTATGTTACCTTTGTAACTGTCTTTTAGGCAGCATGAAATAGGCTTCCTAAGATAAATACTGTAATGTGGTGACTATACAGTATTACACATGCCAAAATACCCATGACAACAGAAACAGAAATAAGTTAACACTAGCACCGCCATAGCCGCTTTTTGAATGGCTTTTGCAATTCAAATTTAAATATCTCTGCGTATGTGAATATCTTGTGCATCTTCGTTCTTAAGTGTTACTAAATAGTTTAATTAAATACCCATACGGTGTGTCAGCTGCAGAGTCGTAAAAATGAATAAGTTATAAGCACTTGCTTCTTAAACCGCCAGACCCGCAGTTTATGCGGCATATTGAAATCAATACAATATAGCCAACAATTTAGTCTGGGCTTTGTAATAAAATCAAAGTTATTGTGAAATAATGTATTATAATCCTGTTGAGTGCTTGAAACACTGATGAAAGTCATTCTACACATCATATATTATTATTATTATTATTATTACTATTATTATTATTTACACTACATTTCTCAGGCAGAACAACTGCCACTCTGAGTGTGATGGTGCAATTTTTTTTTTTTTAAATGTGTGTATTCTAAGCTCTCTGCACAGATCAGTGACCATCGGGACTGATGCATTTTACAACGCAACGAAGTATGGTGTGGATATACTGGATCAAATGGCATGGCTGTAGTCTGTCAAAGGTGGTACTCGCAGGTGGTCTGTGGCTGTTTTTTATAATGTTTTGGACCTGGCAGCCGTCACCGCTTTGGTTTTGTACAAGGAGTGCACCGGCAACACAATCACTTGGAGGGACTTCATTTTGCAGTTCGCCCTGGAGCTACGGCAGAAACATTTTAATAAGAGACACAAAAGATGGCTGGTAAATGCCCCTCAACCTTCAGCCAGAGCTGCGCCCACTGGCACAAGGAATAAAAGTCAATGCCAGTGTGGCGGAGTGTCCCGCCCCTATATATATTTGTATTATTATTTGTATTTTTGTTTGCGGCGCAGGTCAAAGCGCCGCGTATTTGTTATTCTTTTGTATTTATATTTTAAAAACTTCGTGAGTACGCGTGGCTGATCAGCTACTGATTATTTAACTAGCTGACAGTCACGCATCCTTACTAAACTCGTGCAGCCTGTGGCCGAGGGGTAATAAGATAATGAACAGCTAGTTAACCCCTCGGCCAGAATATAAGAACCTGCAGCTGTCCGTGCTCGGGGGGATAGTGTACAGAGGAGAGTACGGGGAGCGTACGGGGAGTGGAGAGAGCGAGGAGAGAGAAACTACATTTAAAAACAACTGCTAAGTATCATGCTGGTGCTAAAACCAGCACGCTTTTTTGTTTGTTTATTTGTTTGGCCAACGTGCCCTTTTGTTTTGTTGTTTGTTTAAATCTTTTGTTTTTGATTTATCATTTAATAAAAGAAGCTGGACGCCGTAGCGTTTCAGCTCTCATCTGCTACTTCCTGAGTCTGTGTTTCTGGTCTGTGACGTCACCACACCTCACCACTGCAAGCCATCCTTCACAGCCAGGTTGCTAAATGCAATAATAACAGAACTTTTGATGCCTGTGCCCGTTGTGAAAAGGCAGTCTGTGGCAAATGCACTGGTACAGTTGAAAAGCGTGTATTCTGCGTAGATTGTTCTTAGAAAGCTGTGATAGAACTCTGAACAGACAGACAGAGCCTTTGAACTGTTTCACTCAAAGCCCTTTCACGTTGCATAAGTTATGTTATATTTTTGTTTTGTGCTATTTCTATAACTACTTATTTATGTTTTATAATTTTACTTTAATTTGAAACTGTACGATATAAGAGTGAGTGTTGAGCAGTTTGAGTGTGTATACATACAGCATACAGTCTCTCTAGAGTATTTCTACATGTCCACTGTATGCAGAGAAAGATAAGAATGCTGCTGATGTGATGTTGTTTGGGCATTTGGTGGGTAAATAAGGGTTTGAAAATCCCAGCCAAGAATTAGGAAAGCCTTTGTGTTATTTGTGTAAACAGAAACAGTAGTATATATATTTTGTTTTTTTTAAGTTTTACAAAGTAGGTAAAAGGTTTTAATTTGCATCTGTGCATGGGTTATATGATTTAGTAAACAGGCAGTCATTTTCCTTGGTCGGAAATGTAAATTCAAATTTACACCGTAATCTGCACATTTAGTGCTGCTGATTAGTTTGGAAAATGTAATGGATTTTGTGTAATGAAGTCTTTTAAACAAATATAGCACTTGATACATTTTTTTTTTGTGAGAAAGTCAACCCGTTCTTTCCCACTGATACCTAACACCGACTAACTGCTGGGATAAGGAATACGAAACATAAAGGTTACTTACCAGGGTGGCCTGTAAAATAAAATAAAATGTAAAAGGTCAACATTACATTGGCGAAGACAGAGGTGAGGCAGCAGTAAGATCTAGGATGGCACCCAAGCGAACCAGAGCAGGGCCACAGGAATTGGTCAGTGAAGTTGTGGCTGTTGTGCATAAGCAGGCTCTGCTCAAAGCAAACCAAGATGACAATGACGCTATGGGAGCCACTGCTTTAGGAGATTCATCCAGAGGTGGTGGTCCAACTGTTCCGGGGATGACAGCCCTTGTGAATATGTTTCAAGCCTACCACAAAACACAGAAGGACAGAGAAGAGCGCCTTGAGAGAGAAGCTAACAGGCAGGAGCAGCGATGGAAAGTTATGCAACACCAGTTAACCAAGGTGCATATAAAGGTTGAAAGGTTATCAGCTGCATATAAATGGCCAACAGAAGATTGGGCAGTGCACCTGGTCCCATATATTACAGGTAAAGCCATAAGTGCCTATGTTGACATGGACATAACTAGCACTCTAAATTATGATATAGTTAAAGACACAATCCTAACTAAATATAAGACCAATGCTGAGGTCTATTGGCAGAGATTACCCAAAGAACTGTACAACCGGTTAAATGAGTAATTCCGGAAATGGATCATGCCTGAAACTAAGACAGTACAGGAAGTCGGGGAGTTAATCATTCTGGAGCAGTTTATTCACCTGTTACCACCAGAGATCTGAGTCTGGGTGAAGGAGCATAAACCAGACACTGCCCTGAAAGCTGCCGAGTTGATGGATACCTTTGTTGCTGCCAGGAAGGGGCCGAAGGAGTTCCATGAGGACAGAGTGTACATGGTGATGGAAGTGGTCAGAATATAGCTCGGGTGTTAAAGTAAAACAAGAGAAAGGGAAAGTGTGTGTTTTTATTGTGGACAGGGAGGCCATATAAAAATAGGGATGGGGTGTATGAGGACGGGGTAAGAGCAGACTACCAGGGTGATTTTAAATGAGAAACCAGTAATTGCTTTTAATAGGTACTGGCAGTACTCAAACCCTAGTGCAGTTTGGTCTTGTGTAGAGAGAATGGCAGAATATGAGTGCTGGATTTAAGATTAAGTGCATTCGTGGAGATGAATGGGAATATCTAAGTGCCAAGGTCTATTTAGAGGTAAAGGGACAGACATTTTTTATTCTAGTGGATCTAGTGACTAGGGCCCAGACTAGAGCTCAGTCTGAGAAGACATACCTTTTAGTCACTGTGAGTTGGACTAATATACTTATATCAGGTAACCCAATATCATATCTATGTAATCACACAGTAGTTACCATGTAAGAACTATTGGTAGTTATCCAGTTACTGCAATGCACATATGTCTATTCACACCATACATCTATTCACGCACATACATCTATTGTTACCCAAATTATCTGACCTGCATGCTATTAAGATATGTGTGAAGAGTTATGAAACTATGCTATTTCTGAACAGCAGTAGTTTGCAAGCTTGAAACAAAAAACACTGGATCTTTAAGCATTGAGCATGCTTTACAAATTTGTTTGTATGAATCAATTTGTAATTACAGTTTCTGTTTTTAACACAGTTATACTGTGTTGGCTGGATTACGATAAAGTATTTTGAATACTCATCTTACAGAGGAGGTCACTGTTGAAGTGTTAAAGTTGTACCGGTACTGATGAAGATTTGATAAATGCTGGTAAAGAAAATGTAGTATAATCCACTCTAAAAGTTATCATCATCATTTTTAGGTTTACCATGCTTTTTATATGCTTTATGCTTTCACTATGGTTAACCATAACTACTGTATCTGTGATTGACCACATTTCCCTGTGTTTTACCATGCTTCACTGCAGTTTTCTTTAACCATTGTATACAACTTTTGTAAGGGTTGCCACCTTTAAAGTGTTGTTATCCCTGGAATCGGATTATATTGTATGCATCTTTTAGAAGGACCTCCCAGTTTACATAAGCTAAAGCATCACAGTTGGTAAAAGAAATCTGGACTTTCAAGCAGTACTGAACTTAAAAACAATTAGAATATCAGATTGTTAATAACTATGGTGATCTAGGCTACATACTAGCAGGGAACCCTCACACTGCAGGACCTATTTTGCATATAGAAACAGTTGCATCTAAATGTTAAACTGATTTCAGCCTTGGCAGCTGTGTCTGCACAGAGAACCACAGAGTGCCTCATTCTTTATCTGCCCTCGTCCTGCTCTGACACTGGTCGGGCGAGAGATTAAGGGAGCACATTTGAGCCGGTGACAACAGTAATAGAAGCCATCATTCTCTGGGCGAGGGCTATAAAAATGTATTTCAATGGGCTCCCTGCCACCGAGGCTGATGGGTCTGCTATTGCTGCGGCTCATCGCCATGTCTGAAAGCACCTGGAGCTAACATTGGAACAGAACGCAACTTTCCTCAAGGTCAGGGGCAGTGACAGCGCTGGGGAGCTCAGGATTGAGTGGCTTTATTGGTGCTTTTGATCATTAGGGTGCACAGAGCTGAGAATGAAATTTGTTTTTAAGGTGAAAGATGATGGAGATACTGGAGAGCTGAGAATACAGTGTTTTGGTATTTATTATTACTGACCACCTATTATGACAACATATGAATGATTAATTTTACCTGCCTCGTCCGACAGACAATTAGCAGAGTAGTTTCCTCTATACATACTCTTGTTCCCAGACACTGACTAACAGGACAGTCAGTGTTCAATTTTCAGAAGAAAAACAGGTTTTGAGGTATTCATGTCACCGTCCACTTTTTGGGCCACTTTTGGACTTTTACCATTTAAAATGCATGCTCATAGAGAGAGGGAATAATGAGTAAAATGTGATATTATAAGTGATCTTTAAGGTGCAGGGTAATGACAATACAGTAGAACTGAAAATAGAATGTTAGATTAGTGGTCATTGTTATGGTGCAGGGTGACAGTGCTGGAGAGCTGAGAATGGAGTGTGTGATGAAGCCTCTCTAGTCAGGATGGCCCAGGGCTCTTACCGCTTTTGTGTGGGTGCGCCAAAAGAATCTCAGAGTCAGTATTTATATTTTAGCACGGTTTGCTCACTTTTATTATTTACAGACATGTACAAATCAAAACAAACAAACAAACAAACAAACAAACACAATCCTAGCTCCCTTGAAGCACTTACTAACACAGTTTTTTTTTTTCTTTTAAACAAAACCTAAACCTAGGGCAGGGAAGTCTAATTCCTTTTACCATGAAAAACCAAAACATACATCTATCAAATAACACCTTTAAAATAATACATTTTTTATGTTTTCAAACCTCATGCGTCCTTTCCCTAGCAGTCTCTCTCCACACACTTCTTCTCCCTTACACAACCTCCTCCTACATACTCTGTCATCATCGAATCACCACCTGGCCACATTCCACACTCTTCCATTCACTCTCAATCAAACAATTAATCATCCAATCCAACAATCAAACAATCAACCACCATGTTGCTGTGCAAATGGTGGACATCTTGGTTGCATGCTGACCCTTCACCAAGATGGCTGCCAGCCACCAAACCTTTATCCACACACCCACCTGCACCTATGGGTAGAGCCTCTGCTCTACTATGTTTATACTAGTGCTCATTATTAAGGTGCAGGTTAATGGCTGTGCTAAAGAGCTGAGAATGGAGTATTTAGACCAGTGCTCATTGTTAAAGTACAGGGTGATGATAGCACTGGTGTTGAGAACTGAAGTGAGCAGTGAATGCTTTACGCTTACTATATGGTAACCGTGCTAGTGAGCTTGAGATTGAGTACTTTATAGATCAGATGTAGGGTGACCACATCCATCTGTATGTTTTATTTCCTGCAAGCAGTCTTCTTATGAGGTTAGGAAAACAAAAAGATGCTTGTGTCAATCCTGTGTGATGGTGGAGATACAGCTCTATCAATCCACCCACCGCACGACTGACGCTTCTAAATGCCTTATTTGGGGATGTTCAACATTTGTTACAATTTGGCATTGTTAGACATCAGTTATAATTGTCTCATTCTTCATGGATGATATTTTTTATTGGCATCTGTAGCTTTGGGGGTTAGCTCTGAACAGTTGAAGAGTTTTGCAACATGACACCTACTGCAGTGTTGTACAGGATTACCAGCATTGCCTGCTGTCTTTAAATGGTAATATCACTGATGGCGTCAGTCCCCTAATTATAGGTGTCAGTGAGGGTTTGTAAAATGCATAAATGTGACGGCGAAGCAGATGGAAGTGGTACCCTTTAAAGGCTTGTCCTGAATGGCTCTGCAGTGGTGAATCGTCCTCAGTAAGGTAGAGTAACCTACACTGCCATCAATCAACCAGTCTGGCTCCCCATTTCACTTGACAAGTTGTAATGAGCTCGCCAGGGTGGCAGCTGACTTAGTTAATATAATAAAGTTGTGTCCCCTCATAGAACCAACTGTTGCTGTTCTAACACTACAGACGGAGCATTGGTCTCTGACCATCAGTATTAGTATGTTAAATGGATACTGTTTACCAATAATAACGTCTTAGTTTACTGCTCCCTTATATTTGTATGATGTTTGCAATCATTCTGACTGGTTCTAATCTCAATTAAATAAATATGTTTTTCTTTTTTTTTTGTTAAATTCTGTCTTAAGGTCTTTGACAGAGTTCAGATCTTCAGTTCTAGTTCCTTGCGGTACACATTTGTAATGTAACCTAGATCAGTCAAAGCATCTTTATATTAGTAAACACCAGAGCCATCTCGTGCACACGTGTGTAATGTGAGACAAGCAAATGGAAGCTTGGTCCAACATATCAGCTCACTAGATGACTGATCTAGTCTTCCCTTCAAATATATGTGTCAGGAAACAAGAACTGAAGAGCAGCTACTGAACACAGGCTTCTCAAATAAAATTTAAAACATGTAATTTGTAATTAAAAACTCTTTAACCCTTTGCAGACAGCCCATTATAATTTAGATCGAATTTGAGCAATGACATAATTGCTTACTACGCGGTGAAAAGTGTGTTATTTATTTTCAAATTAGCATAAAATCCTTCATCAGACTTCAGACAATCAAACAAACAACAGTTAGTCCGGTCTGTAGTTCAAGATTGATATTTTTATTTCATTTTTTTAGCAAGGTTTTTTTTCTGTCCAGCGATTCAGCGGCCACAATGCATTCTACAAGTACAGAGAATTACCTGACAGCATACTAAATCACCCTAAATGTTTATAAACAAACAAAACATTTACTGTAGTAAAATATCTGTGTGACAAACTTCAGGCATGACAAACCAATCAAAATGTATTTCACTAAAGCCCCTAACCAATAGAGTTGAGTTTTTGGACGCAGTGCAGCATTCCAGTATCTATGGTTGCAGTGTTTACTCGAGATTACCGTGAACCACGGCAACAAAGCGCAATTCTTTACCAGGGGGGTTTCTAAATCGTTTTGCAAGACCCAGAACGCTTACTGATCCAAAAGAAATATGGTAGAAGACATTTTTATATAAGACGTTGATGGAATGAATGCCAGAAGAAGAAGAATGTCCCCTGAGTTACAAACTTCTTCACACTGATGTGAAGATTCTGAAGTTGATTCGTCCATTCCATTTTGCTTGTTTAGTTTTCAATAGATGTTAATTATGTGAAATAAGCCCTGGTTATAAATAGACTAATGTGTATGAGGATAGTACATTGTCCAATTGTTTAGTGTAGGCTAATGTGTTACACTTACAGTATTGCATCAGACTTTGCTGTTGTTAGTGATACCCTTTATTTATTTATTTATTTATTTATTTATTTATTTATTTTACATTACACTGTGTAACAAATATATATATTTTTTTGGTTCCTGGGTAGTAAGTGTTATTTCCTAATTGCTTATGCCTCAAAAGTATAGAAAATGGCTATTATTCCCCACAAACTTTGCTTTTGTGACCAGGACAGTGATATTTTGAAATGTACCTATTTTCCAGAACATTCCAGATAGATTCAGTGCTGAGTAAACTTGGAGTAACTTCTAGAACTTTCCAGTAATATAAATAGTAGTATAAATACAGGGGCCTTAAGCCCACCAGTTCAGTTTAGTTCCAGCTGCCTAAGTGGATACATATCTGCATTTTTCTGAGATGGCATCAAGAGGCTGCAAGCATCCGGCAGACGCATTTTGCTATGTCTGCGGCCAATTTATCAAGACAAGAGCGAAAAAGTACTCCGTGGAAGCATCTGCTAAGATGTGTGAGGCCTACAAGGCATATTTCGGCATGCCTGTCGGGGATCAAGACAAACCCTGGGCACCTCATTTCACCTGCGAGCACTGCAAAAAAACTCTGGAAGGTGAGATGGACAATTGTTGCTCTGAACTTTATGTTATAAAATTTGTTAACATTTTTAAAATTGTAAAAGTTTTTAATTTTAAAATGTTTTACAATTTTCAATGTTATTGAAAAAATATATCATATATGAAAAATGTTGCGAGAGGTCTACGGCTGGGAGGTCATAGGAGACTTCAAAATGGTGGCATTCCTGATGGGTCTCCAAGGCGGTTTTACCAAGTTTCCCTGCTATCTTTGCCTTTGGGACAGCAGGGACACCAAGGCGCACTACCACAGGCGGGACTGGCCACAGCGGACCGAGTTCTCTGTGGGGAGGAACAACGTCAAGTGGGAGCCACTGGTGGACCCCCGGAAGGTGCTGATGCCACCACTGCACATCAAATTGGGCCTTATGAAACAATTTGTCAGAGCTCTAGATAAGGAGTCGGCAGCCTTCAAGTACCTTCAAGACTTCTTCACTAAGCTGTCTGAGGCAAAGGTCAAAGCCGGTGTCTTCGTCGGACCACAGATAAAGAAGATCCTGGAGTGCAATGAATTCCCCAAGAAGCTCACTAGTAAGGAGAAAGCGGCTTGGAACAGCTTTGTCGCAGTGGTTCGGGGCTTCCTGGGCAATCACAAGGCCGAAAACTTGAGACTCTGGTGAAGAACTACGGCACAATGGGCTGTAGGATGTCCCTCAAAGTCCATATCCTTGATGCTCATCTTGATAAATTCAAGGAGAACATGGGAGCGTATTCGGAGGAGCAAGGCGAGCGCTTCCACCAGGATATACTGGACTTTGAACGCCGCTACCAAGGACAGTATAACGAGAACATGATGGGAGACTACATTTGGGAACTGATTCGTGAAAGTGATTTACAGTATAATCGTAAATCTCGAAAAACTACTCACTTCTAAATCTTCTGTAGTCATTTTTGTATTACTTTAGTATAAATACATGTTAATTTGGATTCATATGTTGTTTTTTTCTGACTTTATGTGAACGAAAAGACACAAATTCGCCTGTTTTCTCATTGGAAATAGGTAAATTTCAAAATATCACTGTCCTGGTCACAAAAGCAAAGTTTGTGGGGAATAATAGCCATTTTCTATACTTTTGAGGCATAAGCAATTAGGAAATAACACTTACTACCCAGTAACAAAAATTGTGTTACATAGTGTTATTGGTTCCTTTTTTCATTTTGCCATTCATGAATTTGGTCCAATGTAATATATTACTTGTATAGCTATTAATTAGTTATTGTAATTTAGTATTTACTTATTTATTTATATAAAAAATGTGTTGCTTTTTAAATATTTTACTGACAACGTGCACTTTTAGTGTTTTTCTGAAACAAAAGTTGTTAAAATCTGAAATATATATATTTTTATGTTTGCTGTTGCTCAGACATTGTTCATATTCTAACATATCTAAGTACATAATGTGACAGGATGTATAGGAATTTTTTTAATCAATCAATCTTTATTTTATATAGCACCTTTCATAGTGGACCACCATCACAAAGCGCTTTACAAGATGCAGTAACAACAAAAAAATCCATAATACTTTAAATACAGAGAAATGCATAATACATGATGGAATAGTAATACACGGGGTGTTCAAGAACACAGACAACTACGATTCTCAGAAAGCCAATGGTCACATGACAGCCTGTGGAGGGAATTGTGGGATATAAAAACCAGGAAGAGATCACTGTAGGGGAGAGGTAATAGGGTAATGGTCTTCGGACTGGTAAAAGAAAAAGATAAATGGTCTTCGGACTGGTAACCAAAGCATTTAGAAACCTTGTTATATGTGTTGTTGGAGTGTTTGGGGCAAGTTCATAGAGCGAGAACTACTGTTTTGGAAGTGTATCAGAACAGCAGCAGGAAACTTTGGAAACGCTCTAACTGGGAGTTCACAAACCAAGGATATCAGCACGAAGCGAACAAAGCAACAAGAGTGTGAGTACACGGACTGTGATTAGAACCTGTGTGGGTTATTACAGTTTTAAAATAACAGAGCCAAAAGCACCTTGTTTTGTGTATAGGTGGAGGCATTGTTTATAGTGTACGCGCTGCTGTAAAGAAGGACTGGGTGCATTGTGCACAAACAAAGTACAGCTGGGACATTCTTAACATGTGTGTGCTTACAGTTTTAAAGGACCAAGCACACTGTGAAAGAAAGGACACTTGCCAACATTGTTTTGATATTTATTTTGTGTATTCCATGTGGGCTGCCATTCCAGGTAGACGTGGATTCAGGTTGAGTTCCGGAGCTGGTATACTTGCTTGCAGTGTTCACAACTGCCAGAGAGGCGCCACAGAGACAACCAGGGATCTGGGGAAAAACTGACACAGACTGTTTTCCACCAGATCAGGATTACAACTTATAATCAGAAGTAACCAAAGCACACACTTACCTGGGAGTTGTTACAGGAGGAGAACTGGAGAGCCACCTTGTGTAGACCGGAAGTACACCCAACTAAGAATGTTTTTGTTTTGTTTATGGTTTGGGCAAGCCTTAACACTAGAACTACTGGGCGTACATAATATATACCTAGAACTTGTCAGATTCCAGGTACTTCTGTTATGCTCTGAACACAGTCTTAAACTCAGGGGAGATGTTTTGGACTCCTGTAAGTGGATTGTTTGTGCACTGGGCTTACAATATATCCATACATCTTTTAAGTAATCAATAACATCACACAAACTCATTCAGGTTTGAAGTTTTAACAAATCAGAGCAGTATTAGTACTCCTTCGGTTTATTAAATGCTTAGAAATGGATTGAATGGTTACAGTCCACGTCGAATCCCAGCTAATAGGCAATCTGGGCAATCCAGTGATTACAGGTTTAACAGTAATTAACACTTCAATACAGGCATGGTTATCACATGTTTCGCCCTTAGGCCAGGCATGCAAAATGCTAAAGCACCCACCGCTAAATCCTAAAGCATCCAATATATCACTCTCTAAAGCTAAAATATAATTCCTATCCCTATAGCCATGCTTCAATATAAGTGAGATATAAATTCAAAATTATGCGTACCTCCCAATACAGTGCCTTGCATAAGTATTCACCCCCCTTGGACTTTTGCCACATTTTGCAGTGTTACAACCTGGAATTAAAATGGATTTAATTAGGATTTTTTGTCAGTGATCTACACAAAATAGTCCATAATGTCGAAGTGGGGGAAAAAAGTCTACATATTTTTCAAAATTACTTACAAATAAAAAACTGAAAAGTCTTGATTGCATAAGTATTCACCCCCTTTGCTGTGCTCCCCCCCCCCCCAAATAAGCTCTGGTGCAACCAATTGCCTTCAGAAGTCACATAATTAGTTGAATGGAGTCCACCTGTGTGCAATTAAAGTGTCACATGATCTCAGATTAAATACACCAGTTTCTGGAAGGCCCCAGAGTTTTGTTAGAGAGCATATCTAAACAAACAGCATCACGAAGACCAAGGAGCTATCAAAACAAGTCCGGGATAAAGTTCTGGAGAAGCACCAATCAGGGTTGAGTTATAAAAAAAAATATCCCAAACTTTGAACATCCCCTGAAGCACTGTTAAATCCATTATTAAAAAATGGAAAGAATATGGCACAACCGCGACTCTGCCTAGAGAAGACTGTCCACCAAAACTCAGTGACCAGGTAAGGAGAGCATTAGTCAGAGAAGCAACCAAGAGGCCAATGGTAACTCTAAAGGAGCTGGAGAGATCCACAGCTGAGATGGGAGAAACTGTCCATGGGACAACTATAACCTGGACACTCCACAAAGCTGGGCTTTATGTTATGGGGATGCTTTTCATCGGCAGGGACTGGGAAACTGGTCAGGATTGAGGGCAAGATGGATGGAGCCAAATACAAGGAAATTCTAGAGGAAAACCTGTTTCAGTCTGCAAGAGACCTGGGACTGGGGCGGAGGTTCACCTTCCAGCAGGACAATGACCCTAAACACACAGCCAAAGCTACACTGGAGTGGTTTAAAAACAAGAACCTGAATGTCTTAGAATGGCCCAGTCAAAGCCCAGACCTCACTCCGATTGAGAATCTGTGGCAAGATATGAAAATTGCTGTTCACCAACGGTCCCCATCCAACTTGATAGAGCTTGAGCAATTTTGCCAAGAAGAATGGGCAAAAATTGCAGGATCCAGATGTGCAAAGCTGGTAGAGACTTATCCAAAAAGACTCACAGCTGTAATTGCTTTTATTTTGTTTAATTAACTTTTGTGTCACAATAAAAAATATTTTGCACTTTCAAAGTGTTAAGTTACGTTGTGTAAATCAAATGGTAAAAATCCCAATTAAATCCATTTTAATTCCAGGTTGTAACACTACAAAATGTTGAAAAGTCCAAGGGGGGTGAATACTTATGCAAGGCACTTATATGGAAGTGTTTTTGTAGAGTATAAGTAAAGACAATAGCTGTCTTCGAAGGCAGAGGCTTCTGAATACGACCAAACAGCAACCAGCTTTTTTCAGAGATCTTCAGCGAATGGACCAAACAGCTTATATGAACAAGCTGAATGATACTTGCCTGAGGTCTTGCCTTGACTTTTATAGAACTTTTCCTCCGCTTTGTGCTTCAGAAGACCCAATTAAATCTAATTATTTGGTTTGTTTTACAACTCTTATCTTTTAAGTGAATACTATATTTAAAAAGTGCTGGTAACTCCTTTAAAATGAATTCAATATGATCTCTTGTCCGCCACCTTTTTTAATCTCTAAAATATGTCAGGTAATATTAATAACATATTTCTTGGTACCACAAAGTCTGTATTACTTATTAAGATATAAGTATATATAGAGAGATGCTTTTTAATATATAACACCAACTCTGTTTAATTATTCTAGTCTTGGTCTAAAATATATTTCATTCTCAACAGTAAAAACATTCTTTTTAGTATTTTCTCAATTGACAGGTTTTGCTTTATGTATAAATGCGTTTAACAAACTTGGCTTGGCTTTTCTCTTGCCAAAAATATCCCCTTCTTCCAGTAGTCCTTCAATTCACAATTTAGATAACAATTCCAAGGGGCCCGTTTTCTAACAGAAGGTTACTTTTAATTAATATGAAACTCTACTGTTTTCCAAATTCACCACATGAAGTCATCCATCCATCACCATTAACCGCTTACTCCTTTTTGTACAGGGTCGCGGTGAGCCGGAGCCTAACCCGGCATACACAGGGTGCAAGGTGAGACTACACCCTGGACGGGATGCCAGTCCATCGCAGGGCACCAGACACACACTCACTCACTCACACAGAGGGCAATTTAGAGTGACCAATCAACATGGACATCATGTCTTTGGACTGTGGGAGGAAACCGGAGTACCCGGGTAAAACCCACGCGAACACGGGGAGAACATGCAAACTCCACACAGACAGTACCCTAGGCCGGATTCGAACCTAGGACCCTGGCGCTGTGAGGCAGTAGCGCTAACCACTACGCCACCGTGCCGTCCTACATGTTTTGGCCAAATTCAAGAGATGGCTCACACCGGTATCTCTACAGATAAGAGGTCCATATCTCAATTTTAAGCAACGACCAAGCTCATTAATTTTATAACATAATGAGGTAATGAACATTAACTTTGTTTTTCTTGTACTTCTTGTTAGTTAATTTCAAAGTTTATACATAGCAAAAGCCTTGAATTAAGAACAGCGCTTGCGAGCCAAGATTAATTTTCCTTATCTGCTTATGTCCACTATTGCCTCGCTCATGCAGTGCTTCTTGTTAGTAAAATATAACAGTTTATACATAGCCAAGGGCACTGAATGGGAGACACAGCTGATCAGCAAACCAACTTTGAACGTCTAATATTGTTTTGCTTCAGCAAGCAAAAGCCGAGGGGTACCATGCAGTAAAAAGCTTGTAGCTTTATGCATGTGCCCAAGTTAATAAACTAGATTACAGCTTTGTATTAAATTGTTTCACTTTACAGTTTGGCTTTTTTAGTTTCAAATATAATCCTGTCAAAAGGGTTGCTTTTTCTTTTGCAATACCTAAAATACTTTTTGTTTAGTTTTTTTAAAAACCATGACCTCATTTTCAAGTTAATTAAATGAGATGCCTGTTTCTGCCAAGGTTACAGGCTTCTGCACCGATAGCTCTCATTTAAGGAAACTCCCTGTCTTAAGTTGGCGTTTCCAAGAACTAATTTGCCTCTTCCTCTCAAGGTTAAAACAGACAAACTTATTTCTAACATTAGGTAATGCCTGCTCTCCCTTCTCTGCAATAGTTTTTCTGCTGGCTTTATATTCTTTAAAACCTAGTACAGTTATTACAATATTTTAACATTGTTGCAGTTTCACAAATATTCAATTTGTATCCCAAAGAGTGTCTTCTTCCAGCAGCGGTGACAGTTTTTGGTCAGTTTCTGCGCTCAGTGAGTCTGTCAAAGTCTGTTTTTGGTTTTAAAATGTAATTTTCTCCACTTGCGTAACACATAAGGGGTTGTGTGTTCATGTACCTTTCTGTCTGTATGTATTAAATATTCTCAAAGCATGAAACGCGGGAGTGCAGAATTTACATTATACCTAAAAACCCCGGGAGCAGTCACATTGACGGCCTGTGACAGGATGAATGGTGCAGTGCAAAAGATGTGGAATGTCCAGACTGTTGTCTCCCAAAGAATAATCCTTTTTAATAATTAACAAAAATATCACAAAAATAATCAAAATGAAAAATAATAATATACCCCGCTATCAGCGATGATATTGGGGTAAAACAACAAGTCCCGACACAAAAAGTAAACAAAAGACACTCCTTAAACCACAATCCTCCGTGCACGAAACTGTGCTCTTCTCCTTGGTTGATCGTGGTGCGTGCGCTGTGCTGTGTTGTGCTCTGTGGTGAGGGCGTGCTCTGGGGTACGTGCTGGCTCCGCGGCTACAGCCTCCCGTCCTCCTGCTCCTCTAATGACAAACACAAACAAACACGTAATACAAAACAGAAAACACAAACACCAGCTCCGGCCGGTCGCTCTAGTTTCTCAGCGCAAGAGGAGGTTTTGACGTAGCTGCTTCCCCTTTGTACCCAGCAAACTCCTCCCTGCAGTCAGCGCGTCGCCATGGTTTCTCCAATAGAGGGCTGCCCCGCAGCTGACCGCAATGGAATCGTCCTGAGTACTTGCAGCTACGCGCCCCTCCTAATATGGTCACCTTCCGGTTTCCACCTACCACCGAGGTGGCAGATCTGGGAGGCAGCATACCTTCCCCCTTACACAGCGCCCTTTCTAATCGGGAGGGAGATTTACAGCATCGATCCTTTCTCTCTCTATCACACGGCTACACAGAAAACAATTGTATTTTGATTATACAGAACAGTATTCTACTTAATTATTTTTATTTACCAGTCTGCAATGTGTTTAGCTGTGTTTCACTCTGCCTGAGTGAATGACTGACAGTTTATTGTTTTCAAATCAGCCTTTTCAAAGGCTGGCGCCTGCTTGCCAGGTGCGCTTTTTTGGTCAGTCAACTAGCATCGGTACTAATGAAAAAAAAAATACCAGAGACTGTGGAGTTTCACAATACAAGAAAATATGGAGTTGATGTTTTGGATCAGATGGCATGGAAGTATTCTGTGAAAGCTGGCTCCCGATGGTGGCCTGTTCAGGTGTTTTACAATGTATTGGACCCAGCAGCCATCAACTCCTGGGTACTTTACAAAGAATGCACAGAGAAGAATTTACCAAGGAGAGAATATATTTTACAGTTAGCACAGGAACTTTGCAAAAAGCATTTGGAACAGAGGGAGACTGCCAAGCGTGTACCCACAGCTGAAGCTGGCAACCCCGCTGAGAGCCACAAGAGATGCGAATGCCAGGATGGCAAGTGCAATAAAAATAAAACTTTGGACAACACGTGTGGAGAAGCACATTATCTGTGTTGATTGTGAACAGCCTTAGACTCAAGGTAAAGGAATACCCTTTTGTCGAAAAAAAATAAACTGAAAAAAGACATAAATTATACTTTTTTATAAGTTGTGCTGCTATGCTTCTGTAAAATGTTTTCTTCTAAGTTTATTTATCTACATTGTTTAGTTGCTTTTAGGCATCTGATAATAAACCGATTTCTGTTGAAAAGTTAAAAATGTATTGCTATCATTTCAGTTTTATAAATATGTATGTTGTAAACCGATGTCTGATCATATGTTATTTATTTACATTTTCTTGTTTTGATTTGTAAAATAAATGTGTATATATGTGAGCGATATTGATCTATTTTGTAAGACTCTGACTGATTGTGCTATTCCAAAGACTGAGGTGGAAACAGAAGTGGCGAACCAATAGGTGAGATTTTATTCACAAAAAAAAACAAAAATAGCAAACAAACTAAATATAAACAAATAAGACTAACCCAGGTTTGGGCACTAACTCACTTTTGGAGCTAAAACTATTGATTATGGTATGGCTAACCCACACCATAATAATAAAGAAAAAACTGTGCACACTTAGTTCCATAGAGATTCACTTCAAATCCATTGGTAAGTGTACCGTTTCTTTTCAGTCTTTGTCCACAATTGGTGCAATGATCCATGTAATAATACAGCATCTCTTTCTTGATCACTAGTATCCAAGTTTGCATACCAGCAACCCCACCAAGTAACTTGTATGGAAATATGCACCCAGGTAGTAGTGCTTGTACTCACTGGTTGTTGTATGGTTGCAGGTAAGTTTATATCCGGTTTCAAAGCGCTGTCTTCAGTATTACTGGTGTGTTACAGTCCATTGCCAAATCCTTTGTTAAACAGTTCTGTCCTTAGCGTTGGATTGCTTGCACCAAACGCTCATTCCTAAACAGCGCACATTGCTGTATTGGCGTAATTTCACAGTCCTTTGTAGACGGTCCCTTACAGCCTCCGCTTGTTGTGTAATCGCGCTAACGTTCAATGTAATAATAATAACAATTTCCGCTCTTTGGCGTACACAGGTACGTTCTGCTTAGGTCTTCATAACACTTAAAAATAAACAACCTAGCACACATAGGTAAATTTCAAAGTATCACTGTCCTGGTCACAAAAGCAAAGTTTGTGGGGAATAATAGCCATTTTCTATACTTTTGAGGCATAAGCAATTAGGAAATAACACTTACTACCCAGGAACCAAAAAAAAAAAAAATAATTGTTACACGGTGTTATTAGTGGCCTTCAAAAACAGTCTAGTTAAATCACCTAGTATTGAAGTCTCATTTGATGGTAAATCTTCTGAATCCATGTAATACTGTGAGAAACTTGGGAATTATTATGGATTCAGAACTGTGTTTGGATACCCACTTTAGCTCTGTCACGAAGGCCTCATTTTATCATTTGAGGAACACTGCTAAACTGAGACCCATTTTATCTGATAAAGATGCTGAGATGTTGGTTCATGCTCTTGTTCTTTCTCGGCTGGATTATTGTAATGCTCTGTTTGCTGGCCTCCCTGATTCTAAGCCAGGTCGGCTCCAACTAGTTCAAAATGCTGCAGCTAGAATGCTCACACGCACTAGCCGTTCACAACATATCACTCCGATTCTTAGATCACTGCACTGGCTTTCTGTTAAATTTAGGATTGATTTTAAAATTATGTTCACTACCTATAAGGCATTACACTGTCTTGGTCCTCAATATTTGCAGGAATTGTTGATGCTCAATGCTCCTAGTCGCAGCTTGCTCAGTAAATGCTAAACAATTGGTGGTTCCCAGAAGTCGCTTAAAATCAGGAGGAGCAAGGGCCTTTAGTTATCAGAAATGTTGGCACAGATGAATCTTTTAAATCAGTTTTAAAAACATATTTGTTTTCATTAGCTTATTTCTGAGCTGGATTGATTGGCCAGTGGCTTTTATTATTTTATATTTTATATATTTTTGAGTTTTTACTTTAAAATGCCCTGAGATGCTCTGCATGAAGAGCGCTATATAAAAGCAAATTGTATTGTATTGTATTGTATAAAAATGTGGATTATTCAAGTGTTCAAAAGATGGAACATATAACTGTTCAAAATATGGAATGTAAAAAAAAAAACCTTGTGGCGTCTAGTTTGTGCAATCAACACAGACATGTTGCTTCTGTACATGTGCAGTGCACTTGCCACAACTGTGGTTGTGTTTTTCTCTGTCCCAAAATTTCTGCAACTGTATTATCACTTTCACTGTCACTATCACAAACCTCATTGTGATCAGAGTAAGTTTCATCACTGTCTTGGTCTGGTGCATTTTCATGTCCAGGTTTGTCTTCTGATAACTCACTGCTGTACTGCAAGATTTGCCGTGCAGTCCTACGTTGTGTTGGTCTATTCATTTTCACTAAAGTATTTTTTACAGTTGTTGATAAATAAATCACATCTGAAAAAGTCTCCTTATTCAAAATAAACCTGAGGCTTTCAAGATCGATCATGTGATCGCTCTCACATGCACTAAGCCAAACCCATTGTTTTTACTGTGATGGTCAAAATGACAGCTCTGGTAGTTCGAGATATAACGTATTATATCTCCATAAGTTTCTGAAACCCTGGGTCTACTGATGCTTTGGGATGTTTAATATATATATTTATGAAAAGTCAAAAAAGCACAGGCGCCTAGCTGCCAAATCAGTAGAGAAAAAAGCATTTAAAAACTGTGATCGGTCAAAATGACCGTGCCGGTAGTTCTAGTGTTAATTTTGCGGAGTGAACAAGTCATCCAAAATCTCCCGTATGTCTTGTTTAATCATAGCGTCTAGGCCATTTTTTTGTTTTTGCAGCGCATTCCAGTCAAAAGGTGTGATTTACATGTTATACTGAAGTGTTTCCTGTAGGGGGTGTCAAATTGATCTTAAGTTTAAAGCAATAGGCCATGCCCTCTGGTCCAGACAGTCTAGCACACAATTACTCATCATCAGCTCCCCGCTCCCTCAGGACTGCACTCGTAACAGCCTGGGAGTGGGACACTCCATCATTCGCCTTGCTCTGCTTGTTTGGCACGCCCCAGATCAGTAGTCCATCTGGAGGTGGGATCCAAGATATCTATTAAGAAGACCTTTTTGTAACTTTCCTCCTTGGTTAAGGAAAAACAACATAGAGAAGATCCTCAAATTCAGCAGTTGTCATGCTCACCTGGGTTTTTAGTGCTATCAACTGTGCCCTCAATGGACCTTATCACAACTGTGGTGCAGAGGCCCAGGACTGAGAGGCAGGGGTTTTCACATGTCAGAAGGCTAGTAGGGTATAACAAGCAAGAGCTGTTACAGGCCTGGTATATTTCCTTTCACATGCATTACTTGTTTTATGCCACAAGGGCTCCACTATCTATATATTTATATCCAAACTAGGGGACCTCTGTTTCCTTCATCCTTGTACATTGCACGTGCCCTATATGGAGCAATCCAATTTTCTAAAATAACTAAACCAATAGAAACAGCAGTTGTAACTGCTTTGACTGCACGCTGTGTCCTGCCTATTTCTTCTTGCCGAACCCATATACAGCCAGCCGTTACAATACTATGCAGTACCTTACATATACTGCACACACTGCAGAAATAAATCATTTTTAAAACAGGAAAGACGCTTGGTTCTTTTCAAAGATTTGTTTTGATGCTCTCTCAATTACACACCAGAGTCCACAGCTCTGTCAGCAACTCAGGATCCAAAACAGTGACACAGATTGCTGGGCACAGTCCTTTTTGTACATTTAGCTATGACCCGTATGTAAACCAGGGGGCGGAGCTTACACATATCCCATTGGACGGGAACAATCACGGGAGATACAGAACACAAACAAGTAATGCTAGAATTACACTCACAGAGGTAAACACAGTGACGACGGGAATACAGAGCGGGAAACACAAATACACAGATTGCTGCAGTACATAGAAAACTGTGCAGTGAACGGGTGGCTACAAGGTAACACATGATTTCCATTACACGTTTGTTTTCTTTTGGCATGAGCCAAACTTTCTTTTCTTTGTAAAAAGCAATTAAATACTTCATATTCAGAATACTGTAGTCCACATCTTTCATTTTGAAGCAGTGGAGTCCAGCGGTATTTTTGAACACTTCTTGTCCTTTTCCAACCGATCGATAACAGTATGTTTAAACTCTGTGGAGTATGTTTGCATGCCCTCTTTTAATCATGTTATTCATTTTAACGATTTAGTAGACTACTTGTATCTGTTGTTGGGTTTAATTTTCATCCAGTCAGTATAGCAGTCTTTTTTGTTTCCTAGGCTCACACTAAACTGATTATGATCGGGTACATATCAGGCATATCAGAATGTACAGCATAACGGTGTCTGTATAGCAAGGGACTCCTGTTCTGAAGGTGCTGGATGTGAGTGAGAGGTTCAGAAAACCTACATTCAATCACCAGTAACTCACATTATTAATTAAGACATACTTGTCAACGCAGATCAGCTGTTTGGAAATACAAGGTTCTGTGGCTGAAAAAATATGGCAGGAGATAGCTGATCGGGTTAATGCAGTTGGTACTGCAAAAATGGAGATCATATCCTGCCCGAAGCGCTGACAAGATGAACATCAGATTGCAAACAAAACTGCGGGGTCTTCTCAATCTTCTGGATCATGTTCCAAGATACCTCCCTCCTCTTGATTTACAGTCCACACAAGCACACCAAAGCCTGGCATTTTCTTAGAGCAATAGGCTATAAAATGTGATTTATAAGTTTTCCAACCATTAAGTAGCCTATTCTGTTCAGACGACTTAACAATGCAATGTATGTGTTACAAATAACAAAATACTTAAAATTACGTATTTATTGGATAATTAAGAATTGACATTTTTTTATTGTTACTATTGGCTTAAATACATGTTTCTAAATGCAAAAATTACACAATACAGATTTATGAATCAGATGAATAATATATTAATGAGAAAATTGGTCTAAGGGCATGTTATTGTAACGTCACGATGAGTGATGTTTTGTGACGGTAAATGGAGTTTATGCATTATCTGATGAAATATCGCCATGTTAAACACTATTCCTGGCACAATAAAGGAGACGGTAAGTTTTATGGATATGGACAAGAGTCAGTGTCTTAGGTGATCTGAGAATTGTTGGTTTGTTGTTTGTAAACATAAAAAATTACATTCCAATTAAAGAAGAAAATACTCAAGAGGTCAATATATTGACTCTTAAGCATACCTGTGTTTTGTTTTACCAACCGTGAAATATAAATCTTTGTATTCATTTTTCTCATTCCCCCCCCTCCCCATTTCAGGAAAGTGTGACCCGGAGCAAAAATGTTTAAGAAACATTATGTCCCAGTAATTTGATTTTAAATGTAACAGCAGCTAACAGTGTTTTAGTGCTCCATTCAGGCAGTAAAGCTTGGTATATATAGTTGCTATACTGCCTTTTCCATTAAGTGCAGGACAGAATCGGTTATTGATGAGGTGATTTATTCCCAATGTTGAGGCTAACGGCTACAGCAGTCTCTGAGCAGGCTGCCCGGTGTTGAAGTGACTATTAAAAACAACACTGTGAAATGAGCTGTGCTGCACATATTCCAATCTAATTTAACCAGCAGGGATCCATTATACTTGTTAACATGTTCATTGTTGTTGCACAGGGCCACAGTGACAAGACGTATAGATCAGACAGCTGTAAGGCCCTACAATTAGATCAAAGGGCTTGGCGGAATAGCTCAGGTTAATCATTGGAGAAGACCATTAGTCTGCCCTTTTTTATATGCACTTTGTTGGTCTGCTACAATGTTGTGATTTGTAAAGGATGTTCCATTAAACTACTGACAAAGTCCCATCCTCTGAGATGGTTTTCTTGAATTACTTAAGAGTGATCCTCCTGGGAGACATAGGCTGGGCCCAACTTGGTTCACTTTTAAAGGAGCAGGTGTTTTAAATTCTGACACAAATAAAAAATGGGTTGCTGTTGCATTTGCTGATATTATCCGTCTATCACGCTCTGCATGGTAAACATGATAACTCCCTTGATTTTGCATCAATCTTCACCAAACTTGCATAATACACTATTTTTATTTGCTCTCAGTTGTATGTGATGTATCAATTGTATGTAGGCCTATGTAAGTATTATGTCATTATAACAATATTGATTTTATTTGCTTGGATGCTAATGGTGCATTGACTTTTCTGCTGCCTTTGAGCATTTTAGGCCTGGTCACCATTGTATATGAGAACTTTTTCTTTTTCATTTTACCTGGTTAAATAAATATATTTCTTGACTGACTGATTGAATGACAAGGGGCTTGCCTTTCTTGTTATTATCAGGGAACCACTGATATTTTTCCTGTGATACAGTGACCAGTGCTTTATACAGTAGAGAACCAGTATGAGGTACAGCACAGATAGTCGGCCAGCATGAGTTTCAGTGTTTGCTCCCAGCTCAAAGTACAGCTATTGTCATCCTGTTTCCATGCTGACCCACTCTTGCACTCTAGCTTTTCACAGGCAGCATTGAAACTCCATGACGGGGGCGACAGAGATAGAGAGAGGGAGAGAGTGGGCGGTGAGGGAGAGGCAGAGAGACAAAAGAGAGAAAAAATTAGAAGAGGTGAGAGGGCGGGAGGGGGAGGAGGACAGAAAGAGACAGAAATTGAAAAAAGGAAACTGGTTGAGTGACAGATAGACAGCAGAGGAGTAGATGAACAAACTGAGAGAAAGAGACTAGTGACACGGAAGTGTGAACAAACAAGCAAGAGAAAAGAGAGAGACAGCAAGGCCAGATTATGGAGGAGGAGGAGAAAGTGAGAAAAGAAAAAGAAGAACAAGAACAGGTGCAAGGGAGTGCAAAAACTGGGGAGGAATGAATGGGAGTGGGAGAGAGATGGAGACAGAGAAGAGAAGGAGGACAACAGGGAGAAAGGTAGCCTGTGAGATGAATATCCTCACATGTTGCCACTGCACTTTTCTTCAGCCATTTTTTTTTTTTTTTAAATGTCCAGGTGCCACAAAAACACACACGACACAATAAGAGAAGTGAAATTGTACTACATTTAACCTTTTGCGGTCCTATGTCGGACTAGGTCTGACACTACAATTTTCCCTTTCCGTCTCAAAAAGACATAAAACACAGGTCTCTAGTCGTTTTTTCTCCGGAAAAAGCTGAGAAAACCATTCAATGGCCGAGTGAGACCGATAGGAGGTGAGAGAAGCCGAAAAAAAAGGGGCGGATCTGAGCAAAAAACATAGCCCCAGCACCACAGAGATAACACGGACATAAACAAACAAGAAAGCTGCTTCTGCATCCAGTGCTCAAAGAATATCACAGACGTTTGCAGAGCTTTTTTTAGATGTTATAGTAATAAAATAATGAATTGGATCGTATTATTGAGGAGTTTGGTGATAGAACGAGTGGTCAGATGATTTATCGGTATGCACGACTATGAAGAGGTATGTGAAAAATACAGCGAGTGTTGATATGCAGTGCCTTTTAAACCTGTTTTACTGTGAAAAATACTTTTAAACAGCGCGTCTAAAATAAACTGCACGTGTGAAAATAAATTGGACCTGACGCGTCTGAGACACGCTGAATAAATGGACCGCAAAGGGCTAATTCATAATAGTGAGCTCCCACATTCACATATATTGTTTCTTATTTGTTCTGCAACTTTTGTGTAGTTTTTTCTTAATATGCAAGTTTACCATTGGTGTAAACCCCTGTCAAAGCAAGGAATGAGGCAGCATCTGTTTCTGCTTGTTTATAATAACAGAATGAACTCTCCACAGAGCCCTAATGTTTTGCTCTCGCAAACATCTGTTATCCTGTTAGCGCTGGGAGTATGATTCCTCCTTACAGTTGTGTATTAATCTTGAATATACCCAAAAGCGAGAGGGATCCTGCATTGAAGCAGCCAGTTGGAAGACTAGGTGGGGCAGTGGTAATGTACTATCCTTTCACCAAGTGTCTGGGTTTTGAGTAACTTCTCAGGGGATAGTAGTTATGACTGTTATTGTCTGAACCTTGTTTAACAATAGGCATTTCTTAACTCATTTAATAAAAAAATATATATATTTGTACATAGGAGACTGTGGTCCAGTGGTTAAAGAAAAGGGCTTGTAACCAGGAGGTCCCCGGTTCAAATCCCACCTTGGCCACTGACTCATTGTGTGACCCTGAGCAAGTCACTTGTGCTCTGTCTTTCGGGTGAGATATAATTGTAAGTGACTGCAGCTGATGCATAGTTCACACACCCTAGTCTCTGTAAGTCACATTGGATAAAGGTGTCTGCTAAATAAACAAATAATAATAATAATAGCAAGTCAATTTCTGTAAGTACAGATCTCATATTAACACATTCATGTGTTTTATTCACTTGCACAGTCAAATACAAAAGCAGCAAGCAAATATGGATTTAACACTAGAACGACCAAGTTGGTCATTTTGACCATTTTTGGAATTTAAATTTAAATTGCAGTGCATGTGTTTAAGATACAGAGCTGTGCTTTCCTGACTTTTCCTAAATATATGTACGAATTACCCTGACAAAGAAAGAATCGCGTAGCTTAAAAAATTAGTGAGATAAAATACTGTCATACTTATTCTGACCAGTAGTGGTCAAATTGGCCGATACATATAAAACATACTATTATTTGTATTTATCAGTTGGGACTTGCAGCCATGTATTGAAGTTTGATTATATCAGTCTGCATTCCTCAAGTGAGTGTTGACATTTCTATTGTTTCAATGAGCCTCCTGATAGTAACCAGGCTGTCTGTCTGCACCGGTTACTATAAGTCACTCGTTTTTCTAAGAAATTCATTGTTACCCCAATACACATTGCAAATGGATTGCTGCCGATACAGGACAGCAAAGCAGTGTTTGGAATTACTGCAAATGTTAGCAAATATCGATTCTGATGCAGCAAAGATGGAAAACTGCGAATCTGGATCTGAAGCAGACGTTTTTGAACCTGAAAAAAGAAACAAGGACCATGGGTTACAAATGGAGATTAGATAAAGGGGCATTCAGAACAGAAAATAGGAGCACTTTTTTACACTGAGAATTGTGAGGGTCTGGAACCAACTCCCCAGTAATGTTGTTGAAGCTGACACCCTGGGATCCTTCAAGAAGCTGCTTGATGAGATTCTGGGATCAATTAGCTACTAACAACCAAATGAGCAAGATGGGCCGAATGGCCTCCTCTCGTTTGTAAACTTATGTTTTCCTGGTCAATGCCCTTGGAGTAATTAGAAGCTTTCATTGTACTAGTATATGCCGGTGGAGCATTTGGTGCCAGACACCTGGGTTGCTGTTGACAGCTGTGCCAAATGTCCAAAGTCTGTGGTAAGTGTACTGCATATTTTAAAAAGCGCAGTATCTGTATGATTTGTGCCAGCACTTAGGCTTTGTAAACGATTGTAAATGAAGCCCATTCTGTTCAAATGTTTATTTATTCATGTATTTTCGGTTATAGTGTGTCTGTATATAAACGCATAGCTTCGGTTGCGTATATGCACTTTGATATGTAGGCAATATATACTAATTTATTAAAAAAAAAATTATACTTATTTACATCATTTCAGTTGTACAGTTCTGTATGTATATGATATACCTGTATATACACACATTTCCATTATGGAGCGAGTGCTCAAACTATTGCCATAACCTCTACCATGTTCCATCTCTCATTCTCACACGATACTTGACATGCAGCACAGAGAGAAGGGGCAGTACACCCACAGTGGTGTGGCTAGCGCTGTAATGCTTGTACAGTAAAAGTATATTTTAAATATAAAGCAAGTTTTAAGTAGGACATGTAGAGGTTGCAGGACAGAAAGTCTTATAAGGTATGTGTTTTATTATTATTATTATTATTATTATTATTATTATTATTATTATTATTATTATTTGGTACTTTTTGAAAGGGCAATTGTGTAATCCTAGGTCTAGTATGGAACCAGGAATCATTTTAATATAAAATGAAAATACATGTTTGCTATAGCATGTTTTTCTTCAAAACTGCAGATGTAACCTACAGTACCTACTGTGAAAAAATGTCCTTTTGGCTGATGATTTGTAACTATTTGGGGACCTTTATCACTGTCTTCTAGTGAAAAAGAAGCACCCTGGACCACAGCAGCCATAGTCATAGCTATATATCAGACGGCTAAGCCGTTTACTATGGAAGGCCACCCGGGTCAAAAAACGTGTTAATTAGTAAGTGTTTCAAATATTCAGTACACGTTCTAATTTGACTTAAGTACGTGTTATAATTCTAATTATTACACATACTAATTTGGCCAATCAGACCACTGAAAATGAAATGAGAACCAATAAATTTAAAGAAAATAGTGTGTGTAATAAATTATCCAATTAAAAGTCGCCTTACATCTGCCATTCCCACCCAATGTGTGGCAGTATATAGACTTGGCATTGCGTAAAGTCTAGTGAAAGATGGATATACCCGGACCCTTCGAGACGAGCATCAAACGGTGGTTTCAGAGCCTTAGAAATCGCTTTAATTCAGTGGTAACCCCACCGTAACTAATATGTAATCTGACATTTCATCTAATATTAGCTATGGTAACTCAATATTTTAGTGTAAAACTGAAATAAATATAATTCGAAAATAAATAAAAAAATGATTGTATACATTGTTAATACAAATTGAACTGTGTCATGGTATGTGTTGTCTGTCTCAAGAAGTCGGCAGCACTCAGCAAATCTATATTTGCACCATAGAAGAAAATCTCTTGCCGCCATAATTTGCAATTTTCCTTATTCTTGATTTTTTTCTGAAATTAAAAATATGTTATCCCGACGGTGATTGGCTACTCTTGTAATTACACTGCATAACTGTAAAATGACCAGCCACTACGTAGGTACTACTGTAAAATGACCAGCCCCTACATAGAAAATGCGTAGTTCATTTACATTTATTTAAAATACATACTATTTTATGTATTCTGATTGGTCAAAATCAATACGCGTACTAGGTTTCTTCCATAGTTTACACTGGCCTATCCACAGGCCTCTCACCCAGAGGCAGACAGACCACACAAACATTTTTGGCCTGCTTTTATACCTCTGCTTAATTACAGACATTGTCTCTCATTACCTTAGAACCAGGTGTTTCTCATTCTGGCTCTAATTCCAGGCCCAGTGCATTTTGGGGGATGTAGTCCTGCTACCTACTATAATCCTCAAGGACTACATTTTCCCTCCCCCTACTCTGTCACACTACCTACATTAAATATAGTGAATATAAGTGCACAACTGGTAACATGTATGCAATTATTCCATTAGCTTAAACTCCTTTAAGCACTGTAAAATAAACAACTAAAGAGCTCAATGTTTCTCTGTAGGGAGTAGTCAAATCCAAGTTTTCTGCCCACATTTCTATCTTAATTATTCTTGGAACAGGAGGACACGCAGATCACCACCACCACCACCCCCAGCCACTAATAGAGGGAATACCTCATTTGTCATTAACTGTAGCATGTATCTGATCCACATTGAGCATGGGTGGGTGTCAGCTGTCATGTAGGCAGGTGGTGGTGCTGCTCTATACTGAGCCTAGATGGGGGATCTGAGATTGGCAGGCAGTGACAGTGTGTGTGTGCGTGCGTGTGTGTGTGTGTGTGAGAAGCTCCTACATTCATTGAATCACTGTGTGTGGGGGGCGTCCTAAGATTTGCAGTTAATAATTCCACCTAGAAATATATCTCACAAAGAAACAGGGGATTTTATACCAATGTAGCATACCGTTGTAGAACTTTGCTGTGTGGGGGAAGAGTTTCCGAGGCTGGTAGTCATGACATGAACCAGTCTCCACATCAGTGGGAGTGTGGGTGGTTTTGTATTGGTGGGGATTACTGTGTGGAAAAGTGTGATTAGGACTAAACACAGACAAATGCAGTAGATAGACAACAAATAAACACATTTTAAGAATGCAGATATTTTTGAAAAATGGCATGGCAGTATTTAATATGGCAGTGTAATTGCACTGTAATAATTCTCAGCCTGCTCTGATTTAGCTGCTGTTGCTTTGCAGTCAGAAGGAGATATGCAGAGATGTTATTTGGAGAATGATAGAATGAAAAAAGACTGCAAAAAAAGACAATGTACCAGGTATTGATCTAGTTAGATCAGACACATTAATCAGTGCCAATTCTGCATGCTTCCACAACCTTTCACATCCCCTAAGCACACCACAATCCTTTTATTATTATTATTTATTTCTTAGCAGACGCCCTTATCCAGGGCGACTTACAATTGTTACAAGATATCACATTATTTTTACATACAATTACCCATTTATACAGTTGGGTTTTTACTGGAGTAATCTAGGCAAAGTACCTTGCTCAAGGGTACAACAGCAGTGTCCCCCACCTGGGATGGAACCCACGACCCTCCGGTCAGGAGTCCAGAGCCCTAACCACTACTTATATTCATTAACAGAACTAAATGATAGTGCCATAATGGATTCAAGTATTAGATTAGTTGGATACAATCTCATTTTATGGAAGTAGTCTTTCTGACTTTAAATGTATAACTTAAACTCTGTAAAAAGCAGCTTTGACTTCAGGGGTCTACTTTAATCCTTTTTCCCCCAGGTGTAATTTATTGACCCCCTATGTTAACTATAAAACACAGAGGAAGGAGGTTCTTGTCAATGTGGGTTTATGAATATCACCATTTTTTAGATTCTTAAAATCAACCATAAAGTTTGTTCAGGTTTGAGTGGTCATAGTACATAATGGGCTTGGTTATCAAAGCTCTAAACTCCAAATAGGTAGTTTTTCAAAAAGGAAAAAAATAACACCTACTAAAAGTTACATTTTTAATTAACAAGCAATGATGTATCTAACATGTAAAATAGAATCAATATTTGAAACAACACAGAAGGAGTTATCAAAGTAGTACTAATCACTGGAAGACTGTTTGCAATCAATGTCAGAACACCTTTGAACCTGATGGAATGTCATCCTACCTGAAGTTTTAGCTCTTTTATTGTATCTTCCAATCCATCGATTTAAGCAAAAAGTTGAAATATGCAAAAAAATATGGCAGTGTAATTGCACTGTAATAATTCTCAGCCTGCTCTGATTTAGCTGCTGTTGCTTTGCAGTCAGAAGGAGATATGCAGAGATGTTATTTGGAGAATGATAGAATGAAAAAAGACTGCAAAAAAAGACAATGTACCAGGTATTGATCTAGTTAGATCAGACACATTAATCAGTGCCAATTCTGCATGCTTCCACAACCTTTCACATCCCCTAAGCACACCACAATCCTTTTATTATTATTATTTATTTCTTAGCAGACGCCCTTATCCAGGGCGACTTACAATTGTTACAAGATATCACATTATTTTTACATACAATTACCCATTTATACAGTTGGGTTTTTACTGGAGCAATCTAAGTAAAGTACCTTGCTCAAGGGTACAGCAGCAGTGTCCCCTACCAGGGATTGAACCCACAACCCTCCGGTCAAGAGTCCAGAGCCCTAACCACTACTCCACACTGCTGCCCTATCCTTGTTCACAACAGCAGTCTTATACCACGTGGTTTTGTTCTGATGTCCTCTAAGTGGATTTATGTTATTGTATGTCAGATTTAACACATATTCTTAAAAGTTGGTACTTGCTTGGTTTAAGTGGCTGATCAGAACACAGTTTTCCTTCTTCAAAATATACCACTTTTTTGTGAACATTTTTTTATTGTTTTTAGACAATGCACTACAATACTATTCAATATAATATTAGTAATAGCAAACTATTTACAATGCTGGCTGGGACACAAAACCTATACAGAATTAAAGTAGGTCTCTGTAGCAGGGCGGTAGTAAGCCCTGCTTATTTATATGTGTTTGTTTGTTTTATTTTCAGAACAAGGGTTCCCCCTCCGCCCCTGTGTTATTTTGTGTTTGTTTATTTTGATGATTTATTATATTTAAATGTATGACGGCGAGCGCCGTATGTTTTGTTATTGTTTGTATTTTGACGGCGTAGCTGATTTGTTTTGTAGCGCGGATGGGTAGTCCCATCCACAGAAGTAATAATAAAACTCGTGCAGAAGGTGGCCATCTCCCGAATTAATTAAGTGATTTAATTTGTTGCTAATTGGGAGATGGTCACCTGTTATAAAAAGCCTGCAGCTCTCCAGCTCGGGGTGGGTGTTAGTGAGGAGCGAAAGTGGAGAGAAACGAAAAGTAATTTAAGAAGATTCCAGGAACAGTGACAGCAACTGCCCAGCCTGACCTGGGATCGTATTATTTGTTTTGTGTTCGTGATTGGTTTTGTATACCCTTTTATTTTGCTCTGTGAGCGTAGTTTCTTTTTGTTTGAATATTTTATTTGTTTTTGTTTTTGAATTAAAACGACACAAGCCTTTTTGAACTGCAGTACATGGTGTCAGTATTTTTTCCTGCTTCTGCCGTGACGTCACCGCTCGTCCACCCTGTCACAGTCTCTCACAGCTGTGCCAATTTCCGACTATGATGACATAGATTTGTGCTTAGCACCGTGCAGCTTGGCTGTAGATCTTTCTAAACGTGCGATGGACTGGAGATGTAATAACAAGGTATGATATAATGGAAGGTCAGGATTGAACCAGGACTGTAGAATAGTTTTCTTTGCAGCAGTAAGAGAAGCTAGCAGGAGCCTACGATTAACTAAGGATAGTCAGAGTTTGGAATCATCATTTAGTAGAAATAAAGTGGGTGTTGGTTTAATTTCAGTCTTCAATAATTTAGAAACAGTAATAGCCACACGTTCCCAAAAACTGCACACTGCTGAGCACTCCCAAAACATATGTAATGTAGTACCCATTTCACCTTTTTTACAAATGAAATAAAATGGGTCTGTTGATATTTTCATTTGAAAACGCTTGAGTGGAGTGGTGTAAGCTCTATGTATAAGTTTAAAATGAAGTGAGTTGGTGTGCTAAATTTTTTGAAGAGATAAAAGTATTTTCCCACCCTTTATCCCAATTAGGAGTGACACCATATTTACAGAGTTCTCTATCCCAAATAGTTAAAACTATCAGAGGTTTTAAAGTATGTTTTATAAAACGATCATATAGAAAAGACACTAACCCTTTGGTCAAAGAAAACCACCCTACAATTGGATGGGAAGGTAACCCAGTGTCCAGAGGTATTCCGCAAGTACATAAAGTAAGACGAACCGGGGAGAGAGTAGGTGTCCTTAAGGTCCTGGAAACTGCGTAGGCCCTTATCATTAAAAATGTCATTTAACGTGAATATGCCTTTGGATGACCAATCTGCATACTTAAATGGTTGCCCCCCAGTCATTAACAAGGGATTATTCCATATCGGAGAGCAGCTGTTAAATTTTGAAAAAACTCCAAGATTTCTTTCAGCCATTTTCCAGATCTTCAGGGAATTAACTATAATAGAACCTGCTCTAAGATTAAAGGCTCTAGACTTATGCCCTGAAAAGGGAATATCTTGAAGCCTCAGTGGTGAAACCAGTGAGGCTTCAAATTTACGCCAAGGCACCAAAGATTCTGGGTTCAACCAAATCTGAAAGGCTCTTAACTGGAATGCCCAGTAATACAATTTAAAATTAGGAACCGCCAAACCACCAACCCCTTTAGGACGCTGTAAAACTGAGAGTCGAAGTCTTGGTCATTTGCCTCTCCAGATAAATTTAGAAATGATGGAATCAACCTGTTTAAAGTAATTAATTGGTGGAGAAAGAGGCAACATGAAAAATAAGAAGTTAATGCGGGCAGGATATTCATCTTGATAATTGAAATTCGACCATGTAAAGATAGAAGTAAGGGTGCCCATCTCTCTAAATCGTTTTCAATTTTCTTTAATACATCTACAAAATTATCTTTACTAATCTGATTAAGCGTGGGTCGGATTTTAATACCTAAGTAAGTGAAGCCGTTAACATTACATTGAATTGGGAAATTTTGGGGTAAGGAGAGGTTCTTAGCTTTTATATTTAGAGGCATAAGAATAGATTTATTCCAATTTATCTTGTACCCTGGTAAATTCCCATATTCCGTAAACAAATCCAGAGCCTTTGGGATAGATTTAGAGACATCAGAAATAAATAGCAGGATGTCGTCTGCATATAATGAGTTATGATGTTTAGAATCGTTAATACTAATTGGAGTAATATCTGAGCTTTGTCTTATAGCTTGGGCCAGCGGTTCTAACGATAAAGCAAATAATAAGGGCGACAAAGGACAGCCTTGCCGGTTGCCTCTTTCTAAAATAAAAGGTGAGGACCTATATAAGCCAGTTTGTACAGATGCTGTAGGAGTATTGTACAAAGTACCAATCATTTTAATAAATAATGAGCCAAAGCCAAATTTTTCTAAAACTAACCACAAAAAGGACCATTCAAGATGGTCAAAAGCCTTTTCAGCGTCAAGTGAAAGAATTGCGCACGAGTCAGGTTGACTCCCAGCATTGTCTAATATATGAAGTAGGCGCCGTAAATTGTCTGAGGCAAAAATATACCACTTAAGATAAATACATAAATAAATAACGTTAAGAATGAAACCTGCTTTCCTGTGCTATCTGAATGCCAGTTAAGTTTCTGTTTGCAAAAATGTTACTCAGATGTACAGTAGAAAAGTTCCTGGTGTTTTCTTTTTATATATATAAATTTGGTATGTCTAATTATTATTTTACTCACAATTTTCTCCCAATTCGGAATTCCCAATTGGTATTCCCCTCAGCACAGCAATTCCCCACATGACTCAGGAGACCCGAAGGCTAAGTGGTCGTCCTCCGATCCCACGACCAAGGCAGCTTCATTTTTCACCCAGGAACTTGAGAGCAGATGACAGCCCTTCAGTTGCCCGCCTTTGAGCTCACTGGGCACCTTGCTAGCAGGGTTCGCTGTACAGCGATGAGGAGAAACAGTCCCTGATGGTTTTGCCTCCCTAACCCACAAAAGCACCAGAGCCAATGTGACGCTCCCTTCAGAGTCCCCAGCACAGACCGGCCAACTTCTCACAGCCAGGATGTGAACCTGCACACCACGTGGCTGCACCTATAAGGTGAGCCACTTGGGGACCCTAACTTCCTGGTGTTTTAATCAACATCTTCATCTCACACAGTCTAATACTCCCCACTCACAGGAAGATAGTTAGAATCAATTTACAAACTGTTCAAAAGTCTCAGTAAACCCCTGTTCCCAGCAGAGGTTCTGCAGCAGGGACCAATGAGCTGGATCCAGCACTTAGTGAGGTTGGTGAATGATTAGGAACAGTGGCTGTTCACTTGAAGATAGACTGCCTTGTGAAGAGGGTGCTAGAGACTGGTGTAATGTACAGCGATGTATACTCTTGTGTCCAGCAGCACTGTCCGTAATGCTGAAGTAGACAGGTCAACTCTTTAACTCTACAAATCAAGTATCCAAATCAGAAAGGCAAAATTAGAGGACAAGCCTTTTTATGGATGTCACAACCTATTTCTGATTCACGGATTTACTTCAAACACATAGGAAACCAAGTTGGTAACTAACTGTGCAACTCAAAAGTTGATATGTAATGATTTCCATTACATGAGAGTAGGTGTTAAAACTCCATGCTGTTATACTCAGTTCTCGCCAAGACAAGCACCAATTAAGACATAGCTTCTTTTACTGTAAACTAATGTGATCCATATGCATTTCCTGCCTGGTGTTGATGGCTGAAGTGTAATGCTGGCTCCAGGGATCAACCACAGTGCGGCCTCCCTAGCGTATCAGCATGACAACCGTCTGGACTGAGCTGAGTGGTGTGCTTCTCTGGGGTCTTCAAGTGGGCACCTTCCATCCTTGGTGTTTTGTCGACTAGCCCGCGACACCTTAAGAGGGCTCGACAATGATTCTAGCATCCCAGCATCACCCCCCTCTGTCCTGCACTCAGCTAAGACCAGCTTACTTACCTTCCTTTACATCGATGTTGCTTGCTTTCTACAATGCTTGAGGTCCCCAAACAGAATCTTTTCGTTAACCAGCCAGTTGCTGCTCCTCTCTGCTGCTTCAGATAAGTTCTTCACTATGCGTCGCAACTCTTGACCACTGTATCTGATGTCTCTTGACTCTCCATCCTCGCTGTTCCGCTTCAGCAGCCAGTTGAGCATAACAAAGTTTCTTCCTTTCATATGCCTCATGCACAGCATCCTCCCATGGCACTGTTAACTCTATCAGGTGAACAAGGTGTGCTGATCCAGACAGCAAGACAATATCAGGTCGAAGGTTAGTGGTGGCAATCTCAGGTGGGAAAATAAGCCGTTGTCCAACATCTGCCAGTATTTTCCAGTCCCTAGCAGCTTCTAGCTGTCCTAGACGAGTTTTCTTGGTGGTTGCTCCCCTGGACGGAGGAATGTTGTTCTTTGTGTGTCATATATTGCTGGAATTAGTGGCAACATGTTGGTCATGCTGCGCTTGTCTTCAAATGCTAAGGCCAAACATCGCAGTACCTGGTCATGATGCCAAGTAAACCATCCTTGGCTAAGACCCACCTTACATCCTGTCAAAATGTGTCCTGATGTAGCTGGCGATGAACACAAAGGACACCACGGATCCTCTCCTACCCATAGATTAAGGTTCTGTGGTGATGGGAGAACATCATATGTTGACCTGATGAGGAAACTGATTCTGTTCTGTTCCATTGTCCATAGATCTCGGCAGTCGATCTTGCGTTGTTCCACACTCTCCCATCTCGTCCATCCTCCCTGCTTGGCCTGGGAAACTGCCTTTACGCACCTCATCCTCTCCTCCTGCTTTTGCACCTCGTTGACTACCAGCTTCCTCCGTTGAACTCGGGCTGATTTATGCCATGTAGAAGGAGCTGAACTGAGAACAAGGCCTCCTCTTCTATGCTGAACTTGCCCCATGTTATCACTGATACGAAGGACAGCCTTTGCATCTTACACAGCTTTCTTTGCCGCCCACTTTCTTCCAATTTTCAACACAGGTGCTGCTTTCCTCACACATTCGTTGTGTGACTCTACCAATGCCATTTCCAATCGAACCAGGTCCAATTTATTTTCACACGCGCAGTTTATTTTAGTCGCGCTGTTTAAAAGTATTTTTTTCACAATAAAACAAATTTAAAAGGCAGTGCATTTCAACAGGACACTCAGTACTGCATCTCCAGCACTGCCCACCCCTCGCTATATTTTTCAAATAACTCGTAATAATAATACATACCGATAAATCATCTCTTGATCACTCGTTTTTATCACCAAACTCCTCAATAATGTGATCCAAGTCGTTATTTTATTACTATAACATCTCAAAAAGCTCTGCAAATGTCTGTGATATTCTCTGAGCGCTGGATGCGGAAGCAGCTATCTTGTTTGTGTATGTCCGTGTTATCTATGTGGTTTCGGATCTATCGGTATTCATGAGATACGCCCCTTTTTTTCGGCTTCTCTCGGCTCCTATCGGTCTTGGCCATTGAATGGAGGCCATTTCTGGAGAAAAAACTAAACGGTTAAACTCCTCGGTTACAGCTGAGGCTGGCAGCTGCAGTATCCCTTTATCCTACAGTCCCACTCTGCTGAGGCAGCGTGGAACTCCTAACCATTTCCTGACATATGAACTGATTAACGCTTCCAGCTTCTCTACTATTGCCAAGGAAACCTCATACACAGTGAGTGGTCACAGAAGTCTTGGCAGTAGACCAAACAAAGCACCAGAGTTTAAGTTTGCCCAGTAAAGCGCTGCTGTCTATGCTTTTCAACCCTTGCACTGCTTGTTGTCTCACATCTCCCAAACAAATTGTGTCCTTTAGGTCCCCATCATACCATCTCCCAAGACTTTTCACAGGCTTCTCAGACAAGGTTGGTATTGTCTCACCGTTAATGTAGAACCTTTTATCCACTAATTTACCTTTAATTATAGAGATTCTCCTTGACTTAGTGGGCTTGAATTGCATTCATGCCTGTTCAATGTTATTCATTAGTTTGCCCAATAACCGATTAGTGCAGGCTACTGTTGTAGTCATGGTTGTCATGTCATCCATGTATGCTCTAATTGGTGGTAGTCGCATTCCAGAAGCCAAGCGTTCTCCTCCCACTACCCATTTTGACACCCTAATAATTACTTCCATTGCCATGGTAAAAGCCAGTGGAGAAATGGTGCATCCTGCCATTATTCCAATTTCTAGACATTGCCATGTAGTGCTGCCCAAAGACACTCATGTGGTACTGAACCGTATGCATTAGTTAGATCCAGGAATGTCACATGGAGCTCCTTCCTCTCCTTTTTAGCTGTTTGAATTTGCTGCCAGATCACACGGATGTGCTCTAATCATCCTGGGAAACCTAGAATACCGGCTTTCTGTACTGAAGTGTCAATTAAGTAGTTCTTCAATAGGTAAGCTGACAATTTCTGAGCAACAATGCTGAAGAAAATCTTGCCTTCCACGTTTAATAGGGAAATAGGGCTGACCGATACTCGTAGAATCTTTTTCTTTGGGTATAAAGACTCCACCTGCTCGGTGCCATGCTCTTGGTACAACCTGTTTTTCCCATGCTACTTTCATCAATTCCCACAGGATTCATAGAACACCAGGGGCACTCTTGTATACTCTGTACTGAACTCCATTAGCCCCAGGAGATGGATGTCTGAAGGAAGTGACATAGGCTCCTGCCTTTTTTAATCTATGTGCGTTTCCTTGAGATATCTCTCTAGCTCAACTTAGTTGCTTTTAGTGTGCCATTTTTCTCCCTAGTGAATAACTTCTTTGCAAATTTGAATGGGTATTTATAAAAGTTAGTTCTCACATGCTCCTTTTTGCAGCGTTTCAGTAGGCACTCAGCTCTGCGCAATGTTGCAAGCTTATCTTTTATGACCCTTTGTAATAGATTGAGTGCCTCCTTCTGACTTTGTTCTGCTCTCCTCCATTGCTTCCTCAGTTCTAACTAAACGCTTAAACTCCTGCTGCCATCTAGACTTTACAGGAATAGTTCGTACTGTCTCCTTTCTTTTTTCAACTCAACCTCTCGTTTCAATATGCGCAGGTTGTATCAGCAAATGTGTCCAGCTTCTTTTCGACTGTTCCACCTAACCTTTCCAATGCAAAACAGAGATTTGTGTTTACTGTGTCCCACACTGTTTTCTCAGAAGCTCTTGGCCATTTAACTCCAGGCTTGTGCCCGTTGTCATCACTAGCTGTGTTTAAGCAAGTCCTCCTCTCATATATGACAGGGGTGCTGATATTCTGTGAACTGAATCCTTGATTCTAATCTTCTTGTGAGGAAAACAAAAATCAGAGGATTCTGTCTGGTATTCTGTGACCTCGACCTGGATGTTAAAGGTTTCTCACAACCCCTGTACAATATGCCACTTAGTTTACCTGTGGGACAATGACCTCCATGACTTTCTTGTTTTGAGAGATATTGTATGGAGTGTGAAGAACAGAACGCATTTTTGTATATTTTGCCCTAAAAATTAATTCAAGAGATACTAAACTACTTATGTTTCTCATGCCTAGTGGACGGACAGACAGAGGGATTGGCAGGCGAACAGAGGGAGAGCTTCGATCTCCATCGCTGGCAGTCTCTCACCTTTCTCAGCCTAACAGATGTAACAGGCTCTTTGTAATCCACGTCCTTTGCTCTTCACGTAATGCTCATAGCCTGAGAAATGTGGAAGAGAAACCAGCTTCATTCCCTGACAGAAATCTGAGGTGTACAGCTGCAAGCGTGAAGATAGTGCATAGAGGCTTTTAAATCCCAATCCCTGCTAAGCCTTTGAAAATTACCAATCTTCTTATCATCGACCCAAGACTTCTTATGTAAATTGTTGAAGAGTGGAATGTTTAAATAGGAAATTACTCAACAGCAGTCTCTCTCTCTCTCTCTCTCTCTCTCTCTCTCTCTCTCTCTCGCTCTCTTCACACAGAATGCCTGTTTTGCTTCTCTGATAAGAAGACGAATTGCTCGCCTCGCTTTGTAGCACAACAGGATTTAAAGGCAGCAGTCTGCCTTGGCGTAATGCGTCAGCTCTTGCTTGGTTTCTTGCAGAGAAAAAGAGAGAGAGAAAAAAGAAAGACTTTTCAGTCATTTTAACAGAATGTTTTACAACCTCCATTTCTTTTTCTTTTTTTTTCTCTGGGGACAAAAAAAAAACACTTTCTTTTATTTTCCGAAATCTTTTGTAGACGATTTCTCCTTGATTAAGTTTAACCAAAGAAATTAAATAAAATATAAATAAATAAACACTCTGTCTCAGGGATGCTAATAATTATAATATGAAATACACAAACAGCTACAACAAGCAATAGAAAAGAAGGGGAAAAATAATCATCTTAAAGTGTATAAAAAGTTAAGTAAATACTGCTACCAGCTTCAGTTTTGCAGTTATACTGCATTTTTTTTTTAATTGTTCAACCAGTAATAGGTTGCAGTTGACTTAACCATCCGGTTATTTTAAATCTATTTGATTTTGCATCTTCATAACACTGAGAAACTGCATTTTGGTGATGCTTTAATTAGATTTCTGAGAGTGTTACTTTTTTTCTACTGTAGTTAGATAAATCTGAGTAGAACATCCATAAAATGGCATTTCAACTTTAGGGAAGCAGCACAGAGCAGGATTAGGAAGCACAAAAAGCCCTGTGGAGAAAATGTGTGCAGGGTTCTAAACAAGGGTCCCTATCACAATGCTTTATACTAGTGTTGTGCAAGATCACTTCATTCAGTAGCTTCGACTTTTCTGTTGTTTAAGAGAAGTATTACATTGAACTTGCTAGAAATTATTATGTTAAATATTGTATTAAAAGCCATTTCATCCCCTTGTACTCCCCTTTCACATACCCCTCTCCTGGGCTCTTGGATCTTTGGAAAGCTTTTTGCCATAAAATATATGTTTAGATCAGGCAGCAGATATCAGAAGATGATTCAATGTCATCAGACCTGTTTCTGAAAGGATGCTTTAATGTGATAGGACCTGGGAGGTTTTTGCCATACCAAAAATACAATAAATTTAAAAAAGAAGAAGCACTCATCTGGGAGGCCCAACTCACTAAGGGAAACCCAAGAGAAAGTGCTGTCCTGTGGTTAAGACTGAGAATGCAGCTCACAGATTAGGACTGGGAAACTAATGGACTGAGAGGCAGACAGAACTAACTGGAGCTTTAGAAATACTAACAGAAACGTAATAAGTGCAATCACAAACTGTTTGACTATAAGTCTTTCTCATTGTCTTCATTGGTGAAACTACAGCTCAGTAGCCATCATTTCTGCATAACATATACATGAGTGCCAGCATTGGGTGTCTAGACCTACACTTTTCAACACAAACACGATTTCAAATAGCATGTACAGTATATCAGTATTATATGCTACCAAAATGCTGCAAGGAAGAAAGACAAGGGAGTACCAATCAGCAGCACAACTAATAACAGACAGCCAATTCACAATTAACAAAATAACATCACTTTACGAGAAAACATTTCACACTTAGATATCACCAAATCTGCAAATTTTCCTTGATGCTTTTGTCTTTTTCTTTATGTTTTTTCTTTACCTTCATTAAAATTATCTTAACTTTCTGCATTTTACTTTTTTCTTGCCTCTGAAAACAAGAAAAGATTGAAGACTTTGGGAAAGACTTCTTGTCAAAACATTTGTCATTGAATTTATCATGTTTCTTTTAGTATTTCTAAATGGAATACTATTGAGAATACTATTTAATAGTTATGGATGACAATGGAGGTTACAGTGGATGGGAGTAAGTGTGGCCTAAATTTTAATTATGGTGCTGTGTGAACTGTTCGTTCGGATTGTTTGGATCTCTGACCGTTTTCTTGCATCTCCCATTAAGAAAGGTGCAAGGACGCCAGCCCACTTCTCTTTGGGCCAACCTTCCAATGTTACTGTCCTTTCAAATTCCAGAAGGAATGCTTCTATATCATCACTGGTGGTCATCGTCTGTAGTACATGGGAAAACTTAATAGTACCAGTACTTACGGACACCTCTCTTGATTGACCCAACTGCTGTAAAATGGCCCCTCTCTGGCCTTGTTGATCTGTTCTTGAATCAACCTATTGGCTTCTTGCTGAGCCTGGATCACAGCTTGTTGGGTCTCCTACATCTCCCTGGTGCTCTCCTGCTGCATTGCTGTGTCATTCACCAGGGCACTAAACAGTTCGCTGACATCTGCCATTCTGTTATTTAAACTCTGTTGCGAGGGTTAAAGCTGTTGTGGGTTTGTGACAGAGTGGTCGCCGTGCGCAGGTGTGGTGACGTCACAGACCAGGAACACAAAACCAAAACAATGAATGGTGGGGCAAAACTGAAGCGCAACGGCGTTCAGCGAGTTTATTAAATAATGACAAAAACAAAAGATTTAAACAAACACAAAACACTAAACAAAAGGGCACAAGGGCCAAACAAACAAACACTAAACAAGTAGTATGCTGGTTGCGAAACCAGCATACGTAGCAATTGTTTATTTCTCTTTCCACAGACTTACGTCTTATTACCCCTCGGCCATAGTCTGCACAAGTTTAATAAGGATGCGTGACTGTCTAGTTAAATAATCAGTTGCTGATCAGTCACGCATCCTCACGAGGTTTTATAATCAAAAGACAAAACAATAACAGATAATATTGGCTTTTGCCATCATATAAACATATAAATCATAATATAAATAAATAATAAACAAAGGGGTGGGACAATCTGCCACAGGGTTACTGTAGCTTTCTTCCGTCAGAATTTCACTTTTAACACCATGTGTGAACTGTTAGTTCATATTGTTTGGATCTCTGACTGTTTTCTTGCAAAATGAGACAAGATTGACAAGTGTTTCCAACGAACATACAAGGTAGCTTTATTTACAAGAAAAGATAAACACAAGAAACGTTGTATGAAAATAAAAACCTAACTCACGTCTTGATCCCTGACTACTTCTTATGGTTTGGCCGCCCCAAACCATAAAACAAAAGTAACAACAAAACAAAATTAAACTGTTCTTTTTCTTTCCCAACTCTTAACGTCGTTAGTCCAGATGGTTCTCTTCCTCGGAACGCTCACAGATAAGAATGTGATTTAACAGTTCATTTATTTGCTTCTTTTTTCGAGAATCTGTTCTTTGTTGAAGTGCTTCCTTGTTTAATGTCCCACAGGTCCTGTTCAGTCTCTTTGGCAACATGCTGGTGGATATTTTCCAATATTATAACAGCAAGAGAACATTCAAAGAGGAGGTTAAATGTCTAAGAGACACAAATGACAAAATCATGGACAAAGAAAAAAAATTGCAAATATATTAAATGATTACTTTTCACAGGTTTTTACAAAGGAGGACACGGACAACATGCCCCACATGTTGACCTGTTCCTATCCAGTTTTAAATAAGTTTAGCATAACAGAGGCAGAAGTGTTAAAGGGACTAGGAGCTCTTAAAATAAACAAATCCCCTGGGCCGGATGAGATCCTCCCAATAGTACTCAAAGAAATGAAAGAAGTTTTTTACAAACCTCTAACCAAGATCATGCAACAGTCTCTTGACACAGGGGTTGTATCGACAGACTGGAAAATTGCAAACGTAATACCGATCTACAAAAAGGGAGACAAAACCAAATCAGGTAACTACAGACCAATAAGCCTGACTTCTATTATATGTAAACTTATGGAAACTATAATAAGATCCAAAATGGAAAATTACCTATATGGTAACAATATCCTGGGAGACAGTCAGGATGGTTTTAGGAGAGGGAGATCGTGTCTAACTAACCTGCTTGATTTTTTTGAGGATGCAACATCGACAATGGATAATTGCAACGCATACAACATGGTTTATTTAGATTTCCAGAAAGCTTTTGACAAAGTCCTGCATAAAAGATTAATTCTCAAATTTAACGCAGTAGGGATTAAAGGAAATGCATGCACATGGATTAGGGAGTGGTTAACATGTAGAAAACAAAAAGTACTGATTAGAGGAGAAACCTCAAAATGGAGCGAGGTAACCAGTGGTGTACCACAGGGATCAGTATTAGGTCCTCTGCTATTCCTAATCTACATTAATGACTTAGATTCTGGTATAGTAAGCAAACTTGTTAAATTTGCAGACAACACAAAAATAGGAGGAGTGGCAAACACTGTTGCAGCAGCAAAGGTCATTCAAAATGATCTAGACAGCATTCAGAACTGGGCAGACACATGGCAAATGACATTTAATAGAGAAAAGTGTAAAGTACTGCACGCAGGCAATAAAAATGTGCATTATAAATATCATATGGGAGATACTGAAATTGAAGAAGGAATCTATGAAAAAGACCCAGGAGTTTATGTTGACTCAGAAATGTCTTCATCTAGACAATAAAAAAGGCCAACAAGATGCTCGGATATATTGTATATATTTTGAATTTAAATCAAGAGAAGTAATGTTAAAACTTTACAATGCATTAGTAAGACCTCATCTAGAATATTGTGTTCAGTTCTGGTCACCTCGTTACAAAAAGGATATTGCTGCTCTAGAAAGAGTGCAAAGAAGAGCGACCAGAATTATCCCGGGTTTAAAAGGCATGTCGTATGCAGACAGGCTAAAAGAATTGAATCTGTTCAGTCTTGAACAAAGAAGACTACGCGGTATTCTGATTCAAGCATTCAAAATCCTAAAAGGTATAGACAATGTAGACCCAGGGGACTTTTTTTACCTGAAAAAAGAAACAAGGACCAGGGGTCACAAATGGAGAGTAGATAAAGGGGCATTCAGAGCAGAAAATAGGAGGCACTTTTTTACACAGTGAATTGTGAGGGTCTGGAACTAACTCCCCAGTAATGTTGTTGAAGCTGACACCCTGGGATCCTTCAAGAAGCTGCTTGATGAGATTCTGGGATCAATAAGCTACTAACAACCAAACGAGCAAGATGGGCCGAATGGCCTCCTCTCGTTTGTAAACTTTCTTATGTTCTTATGTTCTTATATGGTGGAATGTATTTCACTCTGAATTAAACCTGATACTGTATTAAATAGAGAATGTACAGCTAATTGTGCAGGTAAAGACAGTCCTGGACAGCTGAGAATGGAGTGTTTAGACTAGTGCTCATTATCTGTACCCATTGCTTGTATTTCTGAAATATACTTGTGTGTGTTTATGTTATAATTAGGGCTGTATTTTTTTCACAGTACAAATTGCTTATTTCACAGCATTTGATGGTAAAAATAGGTATTTCAAGATATTTTACAATTAAACATAATTAGGTTCTTGGTAAAAAAAATATTTTTGCCAGTAAATACCCACTGAATTTAATGTTCAAGTTACCAGCATTTATTTTAAAAGCACAATCTCCAACGCTACACTCTCACAACCGGACCTTGGCCCACCCACTTTTAGAAAAGCTCCCGCACCACTGATCAAAGTGTGTGGGTAATGACAATGCTGGAGAGCTGAGCATGGAGTGTTTAGACTAGTGCTCATTATTAAGGTGCATGGCTCTAGAGATACATTTATGTTCTGTACAGCTTCCATCACATTTTATTTTTACTGTAGGTAGCTGAAGAGGTTAGAGTATATAGTCGATATAAGCAGAGTTGGGGCCAATCCCAGTTCCCTTTTAAACAATTCCAATTCCTATTCCATTTTACAGCATAATCTTTACTGAGGTTTATGCCATAGGCTTTATCAAGTTACCTGACAAGTTCATTAATTTGTATACAGTATTTGTTTGCTCAATAAGTTGTAAAATGATTGGAATAGGAATTTGAATTGATTAAAAGGGAATTGGGATAAGAAATGGAATTGGAATTGAAAAAATTGAATTGACCCCAACTCTGAATATAAGAACATAAGAAAGTTTACAAATGAGGGGAGGCCTTTCGGCCCATCTTGCTCGTTTGGTTGTTAGTAGCTTATTGATCCCAGAATCTCATCAAGCAGCTTCTTGAAGGATCCCAGGGTGTCAGCTCCAACAACATTACTGGGGAGTTGGTTCCAGACTTCCACAATTCTCCTTTATCTAATCTCCATTTGTGACCCCTGATCCTTGTTTCTTTTTTCAGGTGGAAAAGATTGCCTTGGGTGTAAATGGTCAATACCTTTTAGAATCTTGAATGCTTCAATCAGATCACCACATAGTCTTCTTTGTTCAAGACTGAATAGATTCAGTTATTTTAGCCTGTCTGCATATGACATTATTACTTATTATTTATTTCTTAGCAGACATCCTTATCCAGGGCAACTTACAATTGTTACAAGATATCACATTATTTTTACATACAATTACCCATTTATACAGTTGGGTTTTTACTGGAGAAATCTAGGTAAAGTACCTTGCTCAAGGGTTCAGCAGCAGTGTCCCCCACCTGGGATTGAACCCACGACCCTCCGGTCAAGAGTCTAGAGCCCTAACCACTACTCCACACATGCCTTTTAAACCCAGGATAATTCTGGTCGCTCTTCTTTGCACTCTTTCTAGAGCAGCAATACCCTTTTTGTAGTGAGGTGACCAGAGCTGAACACAATATTCTAGATGAGGTCTTACTATTGCATTGTAATGTTTTAGCTTTTGTTGGCCTTTTTTATAGCTTCCCCACATTGTCTAGTGAAGACATTTCTGAGTCAACATAAACTCCTAGATCTTTTTCATAGATTCCTTCCTCAATTTCAGTATCTCCCAGATGGTATTTATAATGCACATTTTTATTGCCTGTGTGCAGTACCTTACACTTTTCTATATTAAATGTAATTTGCCATGTGTCTGCCCAGGTCTGAATGCTGTCTCGATCATTTTGAGTGACTTTTGCTGCTGGAACAGTGTTTGCCACTCCTCTTATTTTTGTGTTGTTTGCAAATTTAACAAGTTTGCTTACTATACCAGAATCTAAGTCATTAATGTAGATTAGGAAGGGCAGAGAACCTGATACTGATCCCTGTGGTACTACATTGGTAACCTCGCTCCATTTTAGTGTTTCTCCTCTAATCAGTACTTTCTGTTTTCTACGTTTATAGAATATAGAATAACTCATTATTGCAGTGTAAAATCCAGTTGACATTGTGTTTAATTTCTCCCTGGAATCTAGTTCTATAATCGCATTGTAATGCAAATATGATATTTCGATCTGAAAATGAGATAATGGCAGAACTGCTTCCGATGCCCCTGCAATTTATGGTCAGAAAAAAAAAATAATGCAGTAAATGAACAATATGACATTTTTTATTAAATTGTGATGAGTTACAGTTTGACAAAGGGTCAGTGTATTTCAGACTGGGGGAAACAGTATCGACAAACACTTTGTACACTGTGCTTTTATAGTTACTTCTGATCATTATAATTGTTGGATAATTGTTTTCTTTTTACCTTCCAGTCCACAGCGATTACAATTAAGCACATTTCATAAAGCTTTTGACATTACTGTTTATCCCTGAGTTATTTAAAGATCTTCTATAAACACCACTGTGTTGCATATGTTTTCTCAGTTGAACTCTGCACTTGGTAACAAGTCTTTCGGTAGACTGCATTAGCATCCTGTTTGTGTATTTGTTGCCAAGACAGTGCAGCAATTATCTCTCTGTGAAAAGTTCCCAGCATTTTGCACAAAGAAGCAGTTAGCCATCATATATGAGATAATGAGTTTTCTGATATCTGTTTTGACAGCTACTTGTGTTAATGAAGAGAACTGCTTTCTCTTGCCAGCTGGGGAGATTATTTAAGAAGTCTCAACACTTACTCACTAATTTGTTATGATAGTTTCCCTATGTCCCAACTTGCGGTAGAAAGGAAAATGCACCTCAAATATCAAATTCAAGTAGTGCTCTGTTTCTTATGACAGTCAACACAATATGGAGAATTGCATGCAATTCTCAAAGCAAACTTTACAATGTAGTGACAAATAACGTTTACAGAACACAGGGTCTATTTACTCATCTTATGAATCTGTAGAAGGTCCAGGAGAACTTTACCCAAACATCAACTTGTCACTTCTGGAACCCTAAGAATTAAATCGAAAAGTTTTAACCTCAGGAGCGGGACAACGCTTAAGTATCATGGACTTGTCTCCAGGGTCATTACACCATGAAACAATTATGAAAACAAAAAACATATGAACGTTTTCCTATGAATTTACTTTTGTGCTAATACGTTGACATTTCAAAATAAATTACTGTGAGTTCTGAACGATAACTATCCTTTTTTTTCTGGTCCGAGCTAGTGGCGGAACTTCCCGCAGTTGTTTCTTACAAGCTTTCAAACACTGCCTTTCAGAAATAAGTAGAACCAGCTGCAAAAGACAGTAAATTCAGCCCTGTCAGATTTGAAATGTACTAAACCAACATTTCTCAAATACGGCCACCAGCTGATACTGTATTAGAAATAGGTACATGTTTTGCCTTGCACCGATTTACCACCTTGCCATAATTTGCACGACAGTTTCTAAAATGGCAAGTGATGTGTGGGATTGATGTAAAAAACACGGTCAACAAAGCTCTGCTTCAAATTTGGCAAGCAAGTAACAATTCAGTAGTTCGGGACAAACACCAATCACAAAATGTTTTAGTACAAATATTTATTGTAGAGAATGCGGAGTATGCGATTTAACAGAAAAGTATGCTGTATATACACATTCATTTGGCATCAAACCTAACTTGGTTTGAGGGTTCGCTGCCTGGCCAACTGGACGAGGCTGAGACCCCCATTTGATAAAACATAAAAACTGTTATTAAGAAAGGTGGAGATGGGGAGGTGGTGGGTTACGATGAAATCAAAACGCAACTGAGAGATAAGTGAAGAGGGTATTTATAGTGCTAACAATTTAAATTAGCTAATGTGTAAATTGAATGTTTCAATTTGGTGATGTGGAGATTGGTGTCTGACCCTCCTCCCGAACTTTAATTATAAATTTCATTTGAGGGATACAGATGCAGGTATGTTACTCAAAAATGCTTCACGCTTTCCAAACACTTGCCCAACTTGCAAGTTAAATGTTACTTATGTATCAATGTTTTGTTTCGTTTTGATCCAAATTTTTGTTATTAGGAGAGTAATAAGCGAAAACCAAAATGGTGATTTTTTTGTTTGTACAACCCCCCTTTTCCACATTTGTTTATCAAAGAGTACAGCTGAAAAAGGCATATATAAACTGCAGTAATGCTATTAGTTTATGAAAATGTGTCTTTTGCCACTATGTTTATTGTGAAGAAACTACAATGGTAGTGTAGCAGGGCAGAAGCCCTGCAAGTGTAAATAGTGTGTTTTTTGTATTGTTTAATTACTTTGAATTTAAGTTGGCATATATATATATATATATATATATATATATATATATATATATATATATATATATATATATATATATATATATAATCTGCCAGCAACATGTATATAAAGGGACACTTTGTTTGTTGAAGGAGAGGGATGCAGATGTCCAGTGAAGGCATTGCTCAGCAGAACCATTCATTTTGAAGTGTATGTATTGTTTTGTTTGAAGCACCTGTGCCTTGTTTTTTTGTTTTGTTTATTCAGTGTTTGTTTATAAACGTATGCAACAGCGTTTTCACTGCAGCTTTCCAGCCTCCGAGTCTCATTTCTGACACTATCCTTTCACTGGCAGGGATAAAAAACAAAACAAAAAAAAATCAAAACAAAAAAAAAAACGATGAAAACAACAGTACTTTTGTACTGTTTCTGCCTGTAACACACACACAATTTTTTTTGCATATGATTTTAGCTACTTTATGACATCTTCTACTTTATAGTTTATTCATTGTGGCAAAGTAAGACCTTCACAACCTATTCTGGCATAGTACATTTTTACATACAGTATAATCTTATGATATAACAGCATTGCAAATCATTGTACGTGTGTTAGATTTAGCTGGGAATTGTGCAGCAAGTGATTGAGATGGGAAAGTGAAAGTAGTTTTTGTAGTTATTTAACTTCAGTGTGTTATTAATGTATTTTAGCTTAGGTACTGTATTAATTTATATCAATTTATATGATTGATTAACCTATTAAGTTTGACCTGTTAAAAAAAAAATGCAAAAAAAAAAAAGGCAAAACATCAGATTTCTTTGTCTCCCGTTTATTACTAGAAGGGCCTGGGAATTAAGATTTAGTACAGAGTTGAGAGGGGCTGCTGTATTTTTAAAATGAGAAACGCTGAATGAAAAAAATGTAGAAGTGTATATCTATAGTTATTTTTCAGATGATATACTTAGTATTTTTATAATTAATTAGTGTGGACCCAGTAAGTTTTGGTGCACTTTGAGGCTACCAAAAAAATTGTTTGTAAACCACTGTACTAAACTATTTCAAAGTAGGATCCATGGTTGTTTCTATTACCTACTGTATATTACTATATTGCAACAGAATTTAGTCTGAACTACATCTAGTAACACTTATTACACTCATAATTGGCAATGGAAATGTACTATACACTGTGTCTTTGAGATTTCTACAAACCGATTGACCTACATAGCAGGCTTTGTTCTATTATACTGGCTTGTGATGATGACACCCACCCATTGTAATATGATTATTTTCTATCTGAAGATAGACTCGTCTTCCTTGACAGAAGAGTTTATCTGGTTAATAACTGTGTAAAACTGTCTCAGTCTGACAGTCACTGCTTGTCAGCATATCAGCGTACCTGTAGCTCATTGTTGTCTCCTTGGTTTTATCTCCGACTCATCTCTGTGGATCTGCTTTTCTGCTCTGCATTTCATTTGCCTTGTGTTCTTTACAAGTCGATATCATAGCTAACATTACTGTCATTGTCAATACTGCTCTTGCTGCTCCTTCCGAAAGGTCTTCGCTGGTATGTAGGAATGTGAATGTCCAGATTTGAATAATGTTTCATATTTCTATCGCACATATGTTAAAAGTGAATCAGTGAGTGTGACAGTCTTCCTATCTTTGGATTAGTTAAATTGGTAAAAGGACATAAAAGGAGAGCAATGATAATAATTTTGGTCACCCAAAGTGGTTATCAAATTACATAGTTTGTTAAGGTTATTTACCAAAATATTTGCGGATGATAGATGTGCATCGGTGTATAATGCTCTCCAATGCATTCCACACATGTTTTGTCATTCCTGTATTGAGTTTGCTGTATTACACGCTTCTATGGATAACACGCACTAAAAGCATCCCAAGTATCGATTCTTAACACTGCATTCCTCTGCACACTTCACATGGCAATATGTCTGCATCACACTTCTGGAGCACTTTTTTAGATGTTTAGATTTTGTTCAATGAAATGTGAATTAGCTTAAAAAATCCTATTTGAAATGAATAGTAAGGCTAGTTTTTTTCAATGCAACACTTCCTCCCCTTTGTCATGATTCATCTGTCTCCCTGCACGGCTTCAGGTACCGGTATGGCAGCGCCGTGCGGTCAAGGCAAGCAGGTATGCAAGTCACATAGAAAAATAAAATAGGCTGCGATAATACTATAAAATATAATCAAAATGCATCTTCCTAGTTCCTACATATATATATATATATATATATATATATATATATATATATATATATATATATATATATATATATATATATATATATATATATATTAGCTCAAAGAGCCAGCTGCCCAACGTTTCGATATGTTGTACATATCTTTCTCAAGGGAGCCTGTGTTTGAATCAAAACATTGAAGGTATTTATAGGTTTTTGACGGCATGACAACTACTTGTTATTGTTTACATTCAAATCCATGATTTATTCTTACATGATGTAATGGTGTTCTATACATTGTGACATCATTTTTACTTCTATCTTTGAATCTGTATTAATTCTAATTAATACTACTTTATATAAACTTATATTTTTATTATATCATGCAATGCTGGCTCTCAGGATCAGTCTAGATTTGGCCTCCCCAGCACATCAGCATGTACAACTTTTGAATGAATTTTGTTTATTTATTTAAATGTTATATATTTATTGAAGTTAATTAGTTTATTCTTTTCTGTTGAGTCCCGCTGGCATAATCGTGTATTTATCCATTTACTTTCTTTTATTCTTCTATATGTCGCATTGTCTAATTTGAGCTGTTCTAATACCACAAACTTTACATCATTTATGTGATGTCCCTGACTGGTGAAGTGCTGTACTATTGGTTCATTCATTTTTTTGATTTCTAATTAATGAAAGGTGGTTCTGAATTCTTTTATATAAAGTAGTTCCAGTCTCTCCAACATATTTGATTTCATCACATTTTTCACAGGCTATTCCATAAACGACATTGCGATTTTTACAGTAGGTATTAGTTTTTAGTGGATATGTGGTGTTCTTATGTTTAATTATATTTTTACTTTTGTATGTATTTACACACTTTACATTTACTGGTGCACATGTTCGTAGAACCTATTTTGTCAATTATTCTTTTATGTTCACTGTGAACTAAAATATCACCTAAATTAGCTTCTCTTTTGAATGCTGCAACTGGGGCCTTAAGAAATACTTTTTTTAATTTTTCTGAATTATGTAGAATCCACAAGTGTTTCCAAACTATCTTAGAAATATTGGGCAAAAGTTTAGAGTAAGTCATTACTAATGGGACACTTTTGACCTTTTTATCTCTATTTTTATAATCTAGTAGATCATCTCTTTTTAGTTTATCCACTTTTCTTAACTCTCTTTAATTAAATCTCTATAATTCTTTCTTTGTATCCTCTTTTTTAAGATTTGTTTTTAATACATTTCTTTGTTTTACATAGTCACTTTCTTTAGAGCATATTCTTTGTATTCTCATTCCTAGACCCTTTGGGATTGCCCTTTTAGTGTGTATCGGATGTGCAGAGGACATGTGTAAATACTGGTGCATGTCAGTAGGTTTACAGAAGAGGTCAGTCTCAATTGAACCTTCTTCAAGTTTTACTATGGTATCTAAAAATTCTATTTCTTTCCTTGTCCATCGAAGGTCCACCTTAATATTACTGTGTATTTCATTTGCCTTTTTATGAAACTGGAAAAGAGACACTTCTCCATGTGTCCAAACCCCAAAAATATCACCTACAAACCGAATGTATTCTAAAGGTTCTCTTTCCGATTTTCTAAGTAATTGTTCTTCCCATTTCCCCATGTATGTACTGGCAAAATGCATTCCTAATTTAGATCCTATTGCTGTACCATTGTTTTGTTTGTAATTCTTATCAACAAATGTAAAATAACTGTTTTCTAAAACTATGTTGATCATGTTCAGTACCTCTGCTGTAGGTATTGATTTATCTAGTCTATTATCTAGTGCTTTTTGACAAGCTTCTAAAGTTTCTTTACGAGGGACACTTGGGTACAAGGATTTTACATCCATACAAAATAAAATTGTATTCTCTGGAAGGTTGTGTTTTATTGATTCAAGTCTTTTTAAAAATTGTGTTGTATCCTTAACATAGCTTGGTAATTTCTCAACGTGCGACCTAAGTTGTTTTTCTGCTATTTCAGCTATTATGTGTGTTGGATTATCAATTGTACTGACTATCATTCGCATTGGGTGATTTTCTTTGTGCATTTTAGGATTTCCTCTTGCTAGGCCTGTTCTTGCATTATGTGGCTGCATGTATTTATTTTAATTCTTTTGATATAATTCCTTTATTGTATAGTCTCTCCGCAATTTCCTCAACCTCTTTTACCGATTTATTGATCTTATTGCTTTTAACTTCTTCATATGTATCTGTATTATTTAATTCACATTCTACAGATTTAATATAGTCATCTTGTATGTTTTTTTTAACGTGTATTAATTGTGTGGACTTTCTTTGTGCTATTATTCTCATGTCATGCTGCTCTAGCTCTGCATCGGGTCAGGTGACTTAGGTCCCATTATCCTGCTCTCTGTAGTGACATCGCAGCCGCGTTCTCGTGGTCCAGCCCCAGGTCATGCTGCTTTCTCTCTGCATGACTCGTCTATCACTTTGAATAGGAACTGCTCACTGGAGTGACGTCAAGGCAACACGCAGATAATACAGCTCAAGTAATGCTGCGTGAGAATAGCATGCCAGCCTAAGCATGCGTACTAGTTAGACGTTGACAACCTTGACGTTGCACTTTTTTTAATAGATTTTTTATAGATTGGCGGCTGTGTCATTACAGTAATGTATGAGGAAACCGAGTGCGTTATCGAAAAGCTGTTAAAGCTACCTTTCACCCGAAAAATGAAATTATTAGGTGTGGACGGCCAACTCCAGCACTGCCTGGCCTGAATAAAACAGGTAAAAATTATATTCTGCATTTTCAGGAGGGTTTGTATGTGAAGACAACATGTCTGACAGGGTGTGCGAAGCAAAATAAGTTGTTTTGTTGGCCATGCATCTTATTTGGAAGTGATAAAAATGTGTGGAATTCAAAAGGTTACAGTGATTTGAATAATTTGCATACAAGAAGCATGGAAGCTTGCAGAAGCACATTAGGTGCTGGCTCAATTTGAAAGGCTTTGGTAACACTCGTATCGAACTGCAACTTGACATGCAAAGGCGTGCAGCTATTGTACAGCACAATGAAAGGGTCCAAAATAGGGATGTGCTACACAGACTTATTGATATAGTAATATACTTAGGAAGCCAAGAACTACCATTTCATGGGCACTCAGAAGATGAAAGTTCAGTGAACCAAGGGGATTATGTTGAGTTGGCCCATCTGCTTAGCAAGTACAATGACAGATTAGCAAGCCACATAGAAAATTCTACAGTTTTCTCAGGCATGTCAAACAGAATTCAAAATGACCTGATTGATGCAGTCAGTAATGGTTTGCAGACCAAAGTTAAGGCTAAATTTCCATGCGCCATTTTCATTCATTGCTGTGCACATGTCTTAAATCTAGTCCTTTTACAAGCTTGCTCAAGTATCGAAGAGTGTAAAATACCAAAAGAGGTGACACAATAACAGTGCAAACGCAACATAGATTTTCATCACTGGAAAAACTTAAGTTCCTGGAGCTACTAAACTTCAGTAAATTTGTCCAGTACAGAAATGCATTTCCAGAAGAACCGTTAACTTCCCTAAAAGAAACATATGGACACTTTTTTGATGCCGTACGCCTACATAATGAGCTAACCGTGATGTATTCAGCACAGGATTTTGTTGCAGAGCTACTAGTATACATGCATGCAAATGACTTGAGTGATGCGATGGCTGAAGTGTATAAACTCTGCAACTTATTCCTAACTGTTCTGTCTAACACTGCATCTGTGGAAAGAATATTTTCAGCACTGAGAAAAATAAAGACTTATGCAAGAAATGCAACACTGCAATCACGTCTGTCAGGTATGGCTGTTAAGTCAATTGAAAAAAACTTAGCAAGCTAAAAAGTCGGGAGAGCTTTTATGACACTGTTATAGAAGAATTTCTAAAGAAAGAATGTCGGCTGGATTTAATCTATAAATAGGGTGAGTAAACCATATATATATACAGTATATAAAATTTAATAATTTGAGTTACATGTTACATTCATATATTACTGCATGCCCTACTTGAAAACCCACCACACGCCACTGCGGTATGGTGTTAAAATATTTAAAACGTGATACGCCATGTACTGCGCTTGCCACTGCATGCACAAATGATTTTAGCTCAGAAAACCAGGAAATGCCCATCTGAGCGGGGTACGATGTGCTGAGTTTGGCCCTTAAAGTTATTTTAAATATAATTTGTTTCACAATTCAGCAAATTTATGTGACTTTAACTGATGAGCAACAAATTGGGTTATTTAAAATTGTAAATATATACGGTTCTGTGGGTGAATTACAGTTTGTCTTGATTTGTGCTGTTGTCAATCACAGCACTTCCGAATAAATGTACCTTTAATTAGAGCTTTGTATGGCTGGTGATCTAATTTTATTATTATTATTATTATTTATTTCTTAGCAGACGCCCTTATCCAGGGCGACTTACAATTGTTACAAGATATCACATTATTTTTACATACAATTACCCATTTATACAGTTGGTTTTTTACTGGAGCAATCTAGGTAAAGTACCTTGCTCAAGGGTACAACAGCAGTCTCCCCGACCGGGGATTGAACCCATGACCCTCCGGTCAAGAGTCCAGAGCCCTAACCACTACTCCACACTGCTGATTTTAAAAGATGTCAATATAACTTTTTCAATTATTATCATAAGACATGTGTATTTTAAGTGCAATAGGCTTTAAAGGTATGGGTCTATACTAAGATCACAACGATAACTCTGAGCTGTATTTTTGTTTGTTTGTTTTTGCCGATCGTTTAGCTAGTTAATAAATGCCTTGCATGCCATTTTTCTTGACTGTTCTACCCATCGCCCCTGCATGTCTTGGATGGCATCAACAAAGGTGTTTATTTTTATTGTTTATTTATTTTACTTATTACACTGAAAAATAACTGCATTGTGCTCCGAGTGTATTGAACCAAATGTTATTTAAACAAAAGTCTAATCCAGGGAAAAAAATACAAAGTAACGATCTGCCAAAAATATTACTATTTTTTTATTTATTTTTAAATAATGGTAATTACCTTTTATCTATTCGTGGCATGCTGTTTTTACTCTGATGAGAAGACTCCCTAAGCATATTTCTTGATAATGGACATAGCAGCGTAGTTCCCAGCAATTCTCCAAGTGGAGTCCAGTGTTTTGGTATTTTGGTATGCTGTGAAGTTCATCGGGAGGTCAACATGTTGATTATGCTTCATAAAGTGAATCCAGAAATGGTCAAGAATGAGGGTAATTTGATTTGGTGTCAAATTTTCGCCTCAGTCATGTTTATGGCAGAATCTCATGTGAGGGTAGTCAGGAAATATACCCACTAGACTTCCCTGATGAAAAACAAATGGCACTTGTTGCACTAAATGACACTCTTATACCATTAGAGCCAAGGTCAACTGTACATATTAACGTTGCTTACATTTACATGGAAACATTCCTCTATAGAGTGAAGAGGTATACTACAAGCACTATTTTATCTCCAAACTTTATTATCTAGCTATAACTAGCATAACATATCCAATATTGAGTCCTTACTATACAGTACACACAAGCAGCATGCACATACACCTAATGTAATATAATTATATAAGTTTGCAAAAAAAGTGTAGTATACAAACTCTAAAAATTACATGAATAAGAGTACCAACACCTGAAAATTAAAAAAAAAATAGTCATGCAAATATTTTAAAACATATTTTTAGCTGGCCAATGAGAACTTTTTTTTGCTGTTGTTGTTGCTTTTGCTTTAATTAGAAATACATTTTAATAAATCTTATTATACTTGAAGATAAATAAAAAAAAAACAATTAATGAGTACAACTGTTTTTTTTTTAAATTTGTTAATAAAATCCCTTTCATTTCCACTTAATATCACTTTAAAAAAAACTAATTATGTCTACATCACAATCACAGTTAAGAGATTAACAGTTAAAGCCTCATTATGTGCATATAGATACATCACGTTACTAATCTCAAATTAAAATGGAAGGAAAAGGTTGTAAACTATCAGATGTAACCTACAAAAGGGCAGCAGTGTGGAGTAGTGGTTAGGGATCTGGACTCTTGACCGGAGGGTCGTGGGTTCAGTCCCAGGTGGGGACACTGCGGCTGTACCCTTGAGCGAGAGCAGACGTGTGCCAGGAGAGCTCCTGCTCAAAGTTAATTAAAACAGTGTTTTCAACTTTTATTTTCCAAATCTTTTTGCTTAATTTTATTTCTAAAGCAGCAGGACACCTTTTTTTGTTAACAAAACCTTTTATTTATTGTTTTAGAACACATTTTATTTCTTTTTCTTTTGTTCTCCTACACTTGCTTTGTTTGCAAGTGTAGGAGGGCAGCCATTTTTGGCTTGTTTTTTCCTTTGTTTGTTTTGTTCTTTTAATTTTTACTTCATTTAAACTAGTTTCATTTCTTTGCTTTTTAATTTTTTTATTAAAGGCACTTTCTTTAGTTTATTTTAAAATTATTTTAAATCACTACACTGTTTTAGTTTTTGTTTTAAAAATCCTTTTGTTTTAATCCCCTGCTTCTGCCTTGTGCAGAGTGGGTGAAGGGCAGGCAAGGAGCACAGGCCGTGTGCTCCTTTGTTTGCCCTTTGTTTTGTTTTTTATTTTCTTTAAAGTTTGAAACTATTGTTTAGTTTTAAACTTTGATTTATTTTTGAATTTTTCTTTTACCCCTGCACTATTGGAGTACAGGGGTGTGTGATTTGTATTTGTTTATTTATTTAAAAAAATAAACAAATACGTTTGTTTTATTAAAAAAAAAAAAAAAAACTTTGTTTTTGGTGGTTTTATTTTTATTTGTGTGTGTGTGTGCCCCTGCACTATTGGAGTGCAGGGGTGTGTGTGTGTGTGTGAATTTTTATTTTTCTTTAAAAATAAATAAATAAATAAATAGTTTTTGTTAGTCTTTTGGTGTACCCCTGCGCTGGTAACTGTTTGCAGTGCAGGGGTGTGTCTGTCTTGTCTCTGTGTGTGTGTGTTTTGTTTTTCTATTTAGAAAAATAAAAATAAAACAAACACTTAAAATAAATCAAATTAACTCAAATAAAATAAACAAAATGAGTGGGCAGACACCACAGCCCCCCAAAGAATGGGCAAAGGCGGTTGCGAGCAAAGCGGCCCCCCCATTCAAGAACATCACCAGGAGTCAGGTGCCTCCTGCGAGACTCCCTCTCGATCGAGGGCTTCGGCAAGGCCATGGCGAAGGCGGTGGGACCAGCTGCAATCACCGCGATCACCGCGATCGAGAGGGGTCTCAGCGTGGGGGGCATGTTCGTCCCCATTGAGCCCCTCGCGGGGCTGGGCAGCAGGGTCATCCTGTCTAACGTGCCACCTTTTATACAGGATGCCCTGCTAATGCCCCACTTGCAAGCCATGGGGGAACTAAAAACGGCCATCCACCCCATCCCCCTGGGCTGCAAGGATCAGGCCCTCCGCTACATCCTGTCCTTCCGCCGCCAGGTGACCATCCACCTGGCGGGGCGGGAGACGGTGGAGGGCAGCTTTGTGGTCCCCTTCGAGGGGACAAATTATGTAATCTTTTTCTCCTCGGAGGAAGTGCGGTGCTTCCACTGCAAGGAGCTGGGGCACCAGAAAAAGAGGTGCCCCAAGCTCCAGCAGGGCGCAAAGCCAGCCGCGCCCGCACCGCGCCCCTCCAAGTCCACCTCGTCCCCGGGGCCCTCCAGGAGGCCCGCAGAGGGGGGCAAAAAAGCACCCGCCCCCCTCCCAGGAACATCTGAGGGGGGAAAGGGAGAGAAGGCCCCCGAGGTGGCCGGACCCTCTGCGCCTCCTGAAAGCGCGCCGGGAGAGAAAGCCGCCGAATGGACCGTGGTCGCCCGCCGCAAAAAGAAGGCGGCGGCCAAGTCCACCGGGGAGGCCAAGCGGGGGGAGACGAAGCCCGCCGCCGCACCATCTGGCGGTGGGTCAGGGAGAGTCCCTGATAAGGAGACTCCCTCCACGGCACCATGCGGGGTGAGGAGAGAGAAGCTGCCGGAGGTGAGCTCCCCGTCGCCACGACAAGGCTGGGGACCGCCTGCGGCAGCATCAGGGGGAAGAGGAAGGCGCAGGTGCGCCTTCCCACGTGTGCACGCAAGTGCACATGTACCGGCCTCATGGTGGGGGTCCCCGGGAGGGCGAAAGATGGCCCCCAAAAACGAAAGCAACCGCGGAAGAAGCAGCGGAGCCCATGGAAGAGGCCCCCGCCGAGAGGCCAAAGGGGAGGGAGGAACCCGCGAGGGCAGATGGAGCCCTTCGGGTAGATCCCCTCCCCGTCACTAAAGAGACCTCGGAAGCCGGCCCCGACTCTACCACCGAGGGGCCGGCCGCAGCGGAGGTCGCCGAGGGGGCGCAGGAGGGGCCCCCGACAGAACACCTGCCTCGGGCACCGCCTTCCTCCGGTAGCGACACAGGTCCCGAAACCTGTGTTGCCGAGGAGGGGGCGGCGGAAACGGCTCCCGAGGCAGAAGCGGGCTCCGCAGGTAACGCAGAGCCCATGCAGGCGACCTCCGCTGAGGGGCCAGAGGGGGGAGAAGAACAACCCCTCCCAGAAAAAGAGCTGCCTCTGGCTCCCGTCTCCGGGGAGGAGGCGGACTCGGCCCCCGAGGCAGGCGTGGGCTCCGTGGACAATGCGGAGCCCATGCAGGCGACCCCGGCTGAGGGGCCGGAGGGGGGAGAAGAGCCCCCCAACCAGAAAAAGAGCTGCCTCAGGTTTCCCTCTCTTGCTGCAACGGGGGTTCCGGCCCTCGTGCTGCCGCGGAGGGGGAGAAGAAAACACCCCACGCTTCCAATGGTCTCCGGAGCGCAGAAGGGAGGGGAAAAACCCGAGAGGGCAGAAGGTGGTGCCCTCGAGGTAGATTCCCTCCCCGAAGCGCAACGGGGCCAAGAAACCGGTCCTCGACCCAGCATCGAGGGGCCGGTTCCAGTCACCGAGGGGGAGCGGGAGGAGTCCCTGGAAGAACAACCACCTCGGGCTTCCCTTTCCGGCGGCGACAAGGGCTCCGGCCCTTGCGCGGCCGTCGGGGGGGAAACATCGCCCGAGGCGGTCCCGGTGACTGATGCGGAGGGAGGGGAAGGACCCAAAAGGGTGTATCCCCTTTCTCTAGGGGAGGGAGGGGAAGGACCCGAGAGGGTGGATCCCCTTCCTTCAAGGAAAGAGGACGGGCCTGAGACCGTGCCTCGGACCTCAAAGGAGGGACCCAGAGCGGGGACCAAACCATCTGGCTCGGCGGCGTACGCCGAGCGCCCGTCTGCGCCCCCGAAATCCAGGGTGCAGACTGTCCCCGTGAGGGTCCCTCCGCCGGTCTCTCCCGCCGCGTCCCCTGGGGGTGGGGCGCAGGGAGGACCGGTGAAGCTCAAGATAAGGCGCAACGCGCTCACCCACCAATGGGAGTGCGTTGTGCTTTACCATCACGAGGGGGGCGATGGAGAGCTGAGGGAGAGGGAGGAGGATACCGAGTCCACGGGCAGCGTGGGCTCGGAGAGTCTGTCCGCCCCTTCTCCGGACATCCCTGCGGCGGATCTCCTGGAGTTCTTGGAGGCCACCGTCCACCGCAGTGACAAGGTACAGCTGGCCCTGGACAAATGGGGGGATTTCCAGAGGATCCTAACCTCTGTGAGGTCCTTCCTCAGAGCCAGCCACGCCAATAAAACTCCCGTGAGTGTCACCGACAACTCCTGACAGAAGATCATGTATCACATCGGTACTGTGAACGTCAACGGGTGTAGGGACCCTTTCCGCAGGGCCCAGGTAATCTCCTACCTGAAAAAAGGGGGTTACTCTGTGTGCTTCCTGCAGGAAACCCACACGACCCCAGAGGCGGAAGCCAACTGGCTTCTGGAGTGGGGGGGGGGTGAGAGTATCGTTCAGCCATCTCACCGGCACTACGTGGTGTCAGTGGTGGGACGTGGGGAAAGCGCAGATCAAGATCTTCTGTCAGGAGTACACGAGGGGCGCGAGCAGGCGGAGGGACTCACGGATCGAGCGGCTGGAAAGGGAGCTGCTCGATCTGGAGAGCCGCCTGGCTCGCGGGGACCAACTCGAGCAGAGCGTGTACGAAGAGAAGAGCACCCTGCGGGACCTGCAGCTCCAGCGGTCCCGGGGGGAGTTTGTGCGCTCGCGGATCCAGTTCCTTCGGGAGATGGACCGCGGCTCACACTTCTTCTACGCGTTGGAGAAAAAGAAGGGAGACCGCAGGAACATCACCTGCCTTCTGGCAGATGACGGCTCCCTTCTGATGGATCCGGAGAGCGTGAACGAGAGGACCAGAGCCTTTTACTCTGACCTCTTCTCTCCGGATCCCGTAGACTCCGACACGTGCAAGGTTCTTTGGGACGGGCTTCCAACAGTCGGCGAGGGCGTCAGGGAAGAGTTCAAGGGCCGACTGACCCTGGCCGAGCTCTCTGGCGCTCTTAGTCTGATGCCCTACAACAAATCGCCGGGCATCGACGGGCTGACCGTGGAGTTCTTCAGAAAGTTTTGGGACTTGCTGGGGCCTGCCTTTGCGCGGGTCCTGGCGGAAGCCTACGAGACCGGGGAGATGCCCCTTTCGATGAGGCGACGCTGCTGCCCAAGAAGGGGGATCTCCGCTCCCTTAAGAACTGGCGCCCGGTCTCGCTGCTGTGCACGGACTACAAAATCGTGGCCAAGGCCGCCTCCCTGAGGCTCAAGTCCGTGATGGCAGACGTGATCCACCCCGATCAGTCCTACACGGCCCCGAACCGGACGATCTTCGACAACATCTTCCTGGTGCGGGACCTGCTGCACTACTGCAAGGGGACCGGTCGGTCGGTCGCCTTCTTGTCTCTCGACCAAGAGAAGGCGTTCGACCGGGTGGATTACGAGTATCTCTTTGGAACCCTGCGAGCATTCGGATTCGGGCCGAAGTTCGTCGGCCTCTTCCGAATGCTGTACGCCTCTGCCGAGTGCCTTTTGAAGGTGAACTGGTCCCTGACCGCACCCCTCTCGTTCAGGAGAGGAGTACATCAAGGCTGCCCTCTGTCCGGACAACTGTACGCGCTGTGCATCGAGCCCTTCCTCTGCCTCCTTCGCAGGAGGCTCACGGGGATGGCGCTCGGCGCGCCAGACACGAGGGTGGTCCTGTCAGCTTACACCGACGACGTGCTCCTAGTGGCCTCTGATCCGGTCGATCTGGAGAGGATGCAGAGCTGCCAGAGCGTTTACTCTGCCGCGTCCTCTGCCAAGATCAACTGGACCAAATGCTCTGGGTTGTTGGTAGGCCCCTGGCGCGTGGACTCTCTCCGTGCCGCGCTCCAGCAATTCCAGTGGAGCGCGGACAGTTTCAAATACCTGGGAGTCCACCTGAGCCCCGCGGAGACCTCGGTCGCAGCCAACTGGGTGGAGTTGGAGGACAAGGTTGCTGCGAGACTGAGATCATGGTCGGGTCTGCTGAAAGTTTTTTCCTTCAGGGGCAGGGCTCTGGTCATCAACCAACTGGTGGCGTCGATGCTCTGGCATCGACTCACCGTCCTGAGCCCGCCCCCTGAGTTTGTGGCCAGGGTCCAGAGGAAACTGACGGACTTCTTCTGGGCCGGAAAGCATTGGGTCTCTGCGGGGGTGCTGAGCCTCCCTCTGGCCGAGGGCGGACAAGGGTTGGTGTGCATCAGGACTCAGGTGCACACCTTCCGCCTCCAGACCCTGCAGAGATACCTGTACGCAGACCCGGCCCCGCAGTGGTGCGCGCTGGCCTCCCTCCTCCTGCGCCAGCTGCACCGCTTGGGCTACGACCGGCAGCTGTTCTGGTTCGACCTCCCAGGGATCCGTCTCCCCGAGCTGCCGGTCTTTTACAGGACCTGCTCAAGACCCGGAGCATGTTCGACATCGGCCGAGACGCGGTTCCGACCGAGGGGGAGGAATTCCTTCTGGAGCCCCTGCTGCACAACCCCCATCTAGGTGCGCAGGCGTTGGAATCCCCCGCGGTGCGGAGCCTGTTGATCTCGGCCAAGGTGACCAGAGTCTGGGATCTCCTGGACCACCAACGCTCGGCGTGGCTGACTCCCGAGTCGCTGGTCGCCAGGGCGACTCGGGGGACCCTCAGAACGGCCCGCCGAGCGATCCGGGAGTGCAAAGCAGCTTTGCACCCAGACTCTGTCGGGTATCTCGAGGGGGTCCTCAGGACCGGGGAGCCATCGTCCCTCCCTACCCCCGGCTCTCCAGTCCTGCTGATCAAACCAAAGGATCGGGCTCCCCCTCAGCCTCCCCTCGAGAATCACCTGAGCAGGATTTCGCAGTTCTCCTCGACCCCCCTTCGTTCCGTGTCGAGGAGGACCCTGTACGAGATGGCGCTCCACACCCTCCACTTCCTCGCCCTCGTCTCCCGACGAGACACCGCTTGGCGGGAGCCCCTCCAACCCCCGGAGGGCGATAGTCCCCAGTGGGAGGCTTTGTACTCCCCGCTGGTCCCCAGAGGCGCTGGGGACCTGGGATGGAGGGTGCTACACGGAGCGCTCGCGTCAGGAGAGGTCCTGTGTCACTTCACCGACTCGGACCCCCCCATGCCCTTTCTGCGGTGAGTCCGAGTCGGTGTTCCACATTTACCTCCTTTGCGCCAGGCTGCAGCCGTTCTTTTTGTTCCTGAAGAACCTCCTGCTGCAGTTCTGGCTGCATTTTTCCCCCACCCTTTTTATTTTCGGGAACCCTGTTCGTGGCTCCACCAGGAAGAGAGACCTCCTGGTGAATCTGCTCCTGGCTCTTGGCAAACTTACCATCTACAAGACCAGGAAGCGTAAGATCACCGGGGAGGGTCTCTTTGACTGTGGGGCCATGTTCAGGGCCCTCCTTCGTTCCCGGGTGGTGTTGGAGCACGCCGACGCGGAGTCCACTGGCGACATGACGGCTTTTGTCGACCAGTGGGCTCTGGGTGGCGGGCTCTGGGTGGCGGGCTCTGTACCACCCTCCCCTCCCCCCCCCCTTGTTTTGAACATTTAATTTTACTGGGTTAGTTAATGGCCGTTTTTTGTTGGCCCCCCCTTTTGATTAGAGGGTGCCAAACTGAATCTTTTCACCGGCTGCCTTTTGGCAGCTGGTGCGCCGGCTGCCAACAGGCAGCCGGCGTAGTTTGTTACCGGCCCTTAAATAGGCTGTACCCTTGAGCAAGTTACTTTACCTAGATAAAAACCCAACTCTATAAATGGGTAATTGTATGTAAAAATAATGTGTACAAAATAATGTAATTGTATGTAAAAAATAATGTGATATCTTGTAACAATTGTAAGTCACCCTGGAGAAGGGCGTCTACTAAGAAATAAATAATAATAATAATTGCTCTATTTGAGAAAGGAGAAAAAAATATTTAATAACTTGGAACTAGTATATTAATGCCAAAAAGCACATGTGGTATTTTCAGGAGATTGTATCTCTAAAAATATACATGACAATTTTAGCTTCTTATATCTGCTACCTTTACAGACACATATTCTATGAAGATATGTATGCTACCATCCATTGGAATTGTTGTGGGAGCTCAGGAGATTTGGCATCAAAAAATGATCCCTTCTTTCTTGACATTTTATTACTGCATTTTCGGCTGTTAAGTACCCTGTCACATGAGGATTTTATTTTGCACAGTGTCTGAGGATTCCCAGTGTCTGCAACGGACTACTTAAATCAGAATTCTGTTGTCACTGAAGGGATCATTTTCTTCTCCAGACTCTTCTGAGCTCACTGTGAGGTCCAGGGGAAGAGTTTTGAAAGCTGCAATTGCATTGTCTTTATCCTCGGTTGAAATCTCAGCAAGTTCAAGGTTTTTCAACCGTCTAAGGCATTTCTGGAATAAATAAAAACAAATAAATACATATGACAATAAATTATATACATAAATAACACAAATAAATTTAAAGAATAATTAAAAGGTAACCAGCATTTGCAGGAAAACAATGTTCCCTAGAAAGCATTGCTGCATGCAAATTTCAGGTTATACTAGCTAATGGTATTTTCACAGACTGTGATTAGTACTAATCTTGGACTATAATGTTCATTTTGGTAGGTTAGTCCAAGATTAAAACTAATCTGGGTCTGTGAAAACAGCTGTAATTTCTTGCATATCTAAATACTGTTGCATATCTAAGTATTAGTTTGTATATAAATGTTTCTCTTCTAAACAGATGTATTTTAAAATATAATTAAAGCACCTATTTTACAAATGTTAAATAAGGGATTATTATATAGATTAAACAATGATGTAAATTTGATTAAACACCAATTTAATGCCTTTTAAAATGTAAAACTGTATTCAATTGTCTTATTTACACATGCTAAACTCCATTGTATACTGTTTTGCTCATTACTGCAAGGACATTAAGTTATTTTAAACACACAGAAACACCCAAAAAGCTAAATCAAATAGTATTTTTATTGTTAGAAAAAGTAGAAATAATTTTACTAAACAGTCATTACCTGTCTTTATATGCCACACTGCACATGAGTCATTCACATACTGGTACTGTATGTAATAAAAACATTAACAATGGTCTATATTGCATTGAAACATTTCTGCAAATCAAGATACTCACATCATGTTTCAGTTTCCTTCTCTTAGCTTTCTTTAACCTGGATATCAGCCTCCTTGATCTTTCTTGTGACATTGCACCAGTATGTTTGTATGGCTGCTGCAATGTACATAATTCATTATAAGCAGAGTTCTTCTTTGACAGGAAGAATAACAACGCCTTGTTTTATTATCAAATCAACTGAAATCTGATTTGAACTCAAATCATTTTACATAAAAGTATAGCAAGTTAAATAAGTGTACTCATACATGCATAAAAATGGATATTTGATATCCAAATTTGATTAAAAAAAAAAAGGAAAAGAGGTGTTTGGAGCTGCTGTTTAACACTAAGGAAAGCTCACATAATTTCTCAATTTCTTTTTATGGTAATTTTGATAGGAATGAGCAGTTTCACAGTATTTTAATAACTTCTTAATGAAGGAACATAATATGAATTGTGACCAAGCTGTTGTTGAGTGGCGTGTGGGTGGTGACGTCACGGACCAGAAACAGAAACCAAAACAGGTAATGAATGGCGGTGGTGAAACTGAGCGCTACGGCGCTCAGCTATTTTATTAAATAATGATACAAACAAACACAAGATTTAAACAAACAACAAAACAAAAAGGCGCGTTGGCCAAACAAACAAGTATCGTGCTGGTTTTTAGCCAGCACGTCTAGCAATTGTTTTGGTTTTAAATCTCTCACAGCCTTACGTCTCTCCTCTGACACTCTCCGCCTTGCGTAGATAGCTGCAGGCTTTTATATTCTGGACGAGGGGTTCACTAGCTATTAATTAATTATTACCCCTCGGCCACATTCTGCACGAGTTTAATAAGGATGCGTGACTGTCAGCTAGTTAAATAATCAGTAGCTAATCAGTCACACATCCTCATGAGGTTTTTAAAATACAAAAACAATAACAGATAATGGCTTTTATCTGCGCAGCAAACAATAATAAAACAGTGCACATATATATATATATATATATATATATATATATATGTGGGCGGGACACTCCGCCACACATGCCCCCCCTTGTGCGCAGCACACATGGCCTCAAAAGGCCACCTCCCCCCTTAGTCCCCAAAGTCCCGGTTCACAGTCCCGGCCCAGGAACGGGCAGCAACGGGCCAAAGGTGGCGGCCACGGTGGGAGGTCCTCCTCCCACCCCAACAGCTGTAGCGTCCAGGCTGACCGCACACAGGTCAGCTCCTCCAGCCAAAGCAATCTTACGGCCGCCTGGCGGCCTGTTAGGGTGGTCTCATGACCTTCCCCCCAACTCTCTGTAGCCGGCAGCTCCCTCTTCTGGGGCTCCGGCCACCGAATTTCCTACAGCGAAACTGCTGTGGGGGGAGCTGGTCTACGGACCTCTCCCCCCATCTTCATAGCCGGCAGCTCCCCCTTCTGGGGCTCCGGCCACCCAATTCCCTTCAGCGAAACTGCTGCGGGGGAAGCTGGTCTCCTGACCTCCCCCCCCCCTTCTTTATGGTCGGCAGCTTCCCCAGACGAAGCAGAGCTGGCGGTGACCCCAGGCGAAGCACAGCTGACGGCGACTCCAGGCAAAGCAGAGCCGGTGGCGACCCCAGGCTGCGACGGCAGCAGCGGACCCTCGGGAGGCGACGGCAGCAGCGGACCCTCGGGATGCGAACTCGGGAGGGGAGCCCCTGGCCATGGAGGCGGCAGCGGGAGCTCCACTTCTCCCTCATACCCTGCAACTGGTGGCTCCAAAGGCGATGCAGAGCAGCTGGCAACCCCAAGCGATGCATGGCAGGCATCCTTGGGCGGTGCGAGGCAGGCATCCTTGGGCGGTGCGAGGCAGGCATCCTTTGGCGGAGCGAGGCAGGCATCCTTTGGCAGAACGAGGCAGGCATCCTTGGGCGGAGCGAGACAGGCATCCTTGGGCGATGCGAGGCAGGCATCCTTGGGCGGTGCGAGGCAGGCATCCTTGGGTGGAGCAAGGCAGGCATCCTTGGGCGGAGCAAGGCAGGCATCCTTGGGCGGAGCGAGGCAGGGCAGGAGCAGTGCTCCCATGGAGGTGGAGGTGGAACCAGCACGTATTCACCCTCTGCTGGTTGAGGTGGGAGGAGCAAGCAGTCCTCCCATGGCGGTTGAGACGGAACCAGCAGGTATTCACCCTCTGCTGGTGGAAGTGGGAGGGGCAAGCAGTCCTCCCACGGCGGTGAAGCCGGAATCAGCAGGTATTCACCCTCTGCTGGTGGAGGTGGGAGCGGTAAGCTGTCCTCCCCCGTTGGTGGAGGCAGAACCAGCAGGTATTCACCCTCTGCTGGTGGAGGTGGCGGAGGTAGAGGCAGCACCTGCTGCTCTGCCCCTGGCAGTGGAGGTGGCAGAGGCAGAAGCAGCAGGTATTCTTCCTCTGCTGCTGGAGGCCTAAGTTCTGGACCTGTGGGCCTCCCCCCCTGGGCTGTGGCCACCCGAGCTCCTCCCTTCTGGGCGCTGGATGCACGGGCTCCCCCCTTCTGGGCGCTGGATGCACAGGCTCCCCCCTTCTGGGCGCTGGATGCACAGGCTCCCCCCTTCTGGGCACTGGATGCACGGGTCCCCCCCCCCTCTGAGCGCTAGTTCCTACTCTTCATAATAGCGGAAGGGACAATTGGCAAACTGATGTTTTTGGTCGCAGAGGGGCACACCTGCGATGGCTGGCTATATCGCCCTGGATTTCTGGCCATTAGGTGACACTCCTCCTCCCTGTCCTTAACCTCTCGTCTTCCTTCCATCCCATTTTTTTATTTTTTTTTTCAAACACAAAAACCCTTTTTGAATAAAAAATGAACAAAAAAAACCGCCCTTTGCTGTTCCTGGTCCGGCTCCTGGAGCCGTTGTTTATCCCACGCAGGACACTATATGTGACTGAGCTGTTGTTGAGTGGTGTGTGGGTGGTGACGTCACGGACCAGAAACAGAAACCAAAACAGGTAAGGAATGGCGGTGGTGAAACTGAGCGCTACAGCGCTCAGCTATTTTATTAAATAATAATACAAACAAAAGATTTAAACAAACAACAAAACAAAAAGGCGCGTTGGCCAAACAAACAAGTATCGTGCTGGTTTTTAGCCAGCACGTCTAGCAATTGTTTGGGTTTTAAATCTCTCACAGCCTTACGTCTCTCCTCTGACACTCTCCGCCTTGCGTAGATAGCTGCCGGCTTTTATATTCTGGACGAGGGGTTAACTAGCTGTTAATTAATTATTACCCCTCGGCCATAGTCTGCACAAGTTTAGTAAGGATGCGCGACTGTCAGCTAATTAAATAATCAGTAGCTGATCAGTCACGCATCCTCACAAGGTTTTTAAAATACAAAAACAATAACAGATAATGGCGGCGGCTTTTATCCGTGCCGCAAACAATAATACAAATAATAATAAAACAGTGCACATTATATATATATATATATATATATATATATATATATATATATATATATATACAGCTCTGGAAAAAATTAAGAGACCACTGCAAAATTATCAGTTTCTCTGGTTTTACTATTTATAGGTATGTGTTTGGGTAAAATGAACATTATAAACATTATTCTATAAACTACTGACAACATTTCTCCCAAATTCCAAATAAAAATATTGTCATTTAGAGTATTTATTTGCAGAAAATGACAACTGGTCAAAATAACAAAACAGATGCAGTGTTGTCAGACCTCGAATAATGCAAAGAAAATAAGTTCATATTCATTTTTAAACAACACAATACTAATGTTTTAACTTAGGAAGAGTTCAGAAATCAATACTTGGTGGAATAACCCTGATTTTCAAGCACAGCTTTCATGCGTCTTGGCATGCTCTCCACCAGTCTTTCACATTGATGTTGGGTGACTTTATGCCACTCCTAGCGCAAAAATTCAAGCAGCTCGACTTTGTTTGATGGCTTGTGACCATCCATCTTCCTCTTGATCACATTCCAGAGGTTTTCAATGGGGTTCAGGTCTGGAGATTGGGCTGGCCATGACAGGGTCTTGATCTGGTGGTCCTCCATCCACACCTTGATTGACCTGGCTGTGTGGCATGGAGCATTGTCCTGCTGGAAAAACCAATCCTCAGAGTTGGGGAACATTGTCAGAGCAGAAGGAAGCAAGTTTTCTTCCAGGACAACCTTGTATAGGGGCGGGACACTCTGCCACAGAATGCATTTACATATTACCATGTTTCTGTTCAGCTGGTAGTCTGTTTCAAATAAAACATGTATTACATGAATAAAACAAAAAATAGCTAAAAATGAATAATGATAGTTACTCAGCCACATCAAAAAATAACCAATAAGCCTTGTGAAGAGTTTCTGAGCTTGCTTTGTACTCTTGGGTGGATAAGGGTTAGAAATGAAGGACCAAAAATGTTGACATGGCAAGTATGTTTGTAAAATACAATCATGGAAAACAAAGATGCAAACTATTTAGAAAACAAATTCCAATGACAATACCTATACAGAGGCTACATAAAATACAGATAGGAACATTATTATTATAAAAATGAAAAATCTCAGCTGTCATGACTTCTGATCTCATCCTGCCTAGCTTCAGTATTTCCGCCCTTAACATACTCTTATAGCTTCTTTGTCAGTTCTACATTGACAGCATGAAATGGGCTATTGTAAAAAAATAAATAAGGCTGTTAACAAAGTAATAAAGTAGTAAGAGATATTCCTCAACAGTTTATGTTTTATTAATAAATGTACTTACTCTAACTGAGCATTCCATTCTAAATTCTGATCCATTTCTTTTGTGCAGTACTTGTATCCCTTGTGAAAAACACTTTTCAGGACACAACTTAAATTACTTTTTGCAGCATAGATATGTTCTATTTATTTCTGGCAGTCACAACAAATGTAGTTTATGCATATCTCTTACATAACAGCCAGCTTGCTGGTTTATTGTAAAATCACCTCAAGTTTAAACGTCATCAATTGTAAAAAAAAAAAAAAAAAAGAAAATTCCCAACTTTGTTAAAGCAGAGACCTTAACTTTGGTAGTTCCTCTCCTATTTCGCATCCTTCCTTCAATGCACTCATGGACTGCATTAATGGCTTTTAATGTGTTTTCCTGAGATCAATAATAATAGGTCAACCAATGTGCATTATGGGGTGCTCCTACTCATGCAGATTGCATTTTAGACTACTGCTTCAGCATTTATTGGCTAACATGAGAACAATCTATAATTAAAAGCCAATGTGTACTCACATAATATAGATCTTATTTGTGTACAGATTTTTAGCTAAATAAGCAACTCTAATAAAGTTTCTACTACATGAAATACATTACTATTTTAATATATTTGGTTTCATAACATAACAGCTTTTGAATTCCAAGCTAAAAACAAAAAGTATAAGCATTTCATGTTTTGATTTTAGAATTCTCTAAAATTGTTCAGGTAATTATGGACTGAAAAGTTGTACAATTTGCTGTAGTACTGAAATAACCATCAACAATATACCTGACTCTTCTCTATCCCCTTATGGCATGGCATATATCCCATGACAGCTTTTCCAGCACTTGCACGGTCAGGCTCAACCCCTACTTCTTCACATGCCAACTTCAATGCCTCACTGCAATTTAAAGATTTTCTTAAATTCTTCATTTTATTATTAAACAATAGCAATAAGGTTGCATATAAAAATACACAGCAATTTCACTTTTGGTATATTTATTTTACAATTTTCTGTCGCACATCTTCCAAAGACTTTAAAAATGTGAACCTAAACCTTAACTCAATAACAAGAGTTTGGATTTGAGGTACTGGCAATTATTCTTTTCAATTCCATTCAACATGCATCACACAGTCTGTACTTTATCTTGGTGTTATTTTTATATCGATAATACTCTGAAAGGACAGGTTGAAATCCAGCTTTTAAATCAGAATCAAATTCTTCAAATGCTCTTGAAACTCTTGAGCCAGCAGAGAAGATGACACAATTTTCTTGAGCAAAGCTTGTGTCAGAAGGATCTAACTTCACATTTTTGTTTTCTCTACAGTTTATTTCTAGAGATGCCTGGTTCTTTTTTTTAAAAAAAAATGGCCGCCTGTTTTTTCGTTGCTTCAGTTTTGATCTGGACCTATGCTCTGATGCCCTATCAGAAACAAAGGTATTAATCTGCCTTTTAAAATATATTATATAGATAAACTAAACCTATTCTTAGCCTACTTTCTTGCTAATACCCACACACAATCACACACATCTATACGGGTAAATAGGATTAGCTTTGTAAAAGTATTTTGTCCAAATTTCAATAAAAAACCTAAATAATAATAAAAAAAATCTTACCTTGAGAATCTAAATTTGAATCTCCAGATTCCTCATGTTCCAGATTACATATTTAACTACAGAAGTAAACATGGTTATGTCATTTTTCAATAAACAAAAAGAAGATCTGTATATATATATACAGACATGCACAAATTTGTTGGTACCCTTACAGCTCATTGAAATAATGCTTCATTCCTCCTGAAAAGTGATGAAATTAAAAGCTATTTTATCATGTATACTTGCATGCCTTTGGTATGTCATAGAATAAAGCAAAGAAACTGAAAGATGAATTATTGCTTATTCTACAAAGATATTCTAAAATGGCCTGGACACATTTGTTGGTACCCCTTAGAAAAGATCATAAATAATTGGATTATAGTGATATTTCAAACTAATTAGTTTCTTTAATTAGTATCACACATGTCTCCAATCTTGTAATCAGTCATTCAGCCTATTTAAATGGAGAAAAGTAGTCACTGTGCTGTTTGGTATCATTGTGTGCACCACACTGAACATGGACCAGAGAAAGCAAAGGAGAGAGTTGTCTGAGGAGATCAGAAAGAAAATAATAGACAAGCATGGTAAAGGTAAAGGCTACAAGACTATCTCCAAGCAGCTTGATGTTCCTGTGACAACAGTTGCAAATATTATTAAGAAGTTTAAGGTCCATGGAACTGTAGCCAACCTCCCTGGGTGCGGCCGCAAGAGGAAAATCGACCCCAGATTGAACAGAAGGATAGTGCAAATGGTAGAAAAAGAACCAAGGATAACTGCCAAAGAGATACAAGCTGAACTCCAATGTGAAGGTACGTCAGTTTCTGATTGCACCATCCGTCGCTTTTTGAGCGAAAGTGGGCTCCATGGAAGAAGACCCAGGAGGACTCCAGTTTTGAAAGAAAAACATAAAAAAGCAAGACTAGAATTTGCTAAAATGCATATTGACAAGCCACAATCCTTCTGGGAGAATGTCCTTTGGACAGATGAGTCAAAACTGGAGCTTTTTGGCAAGTCACATCAGCTCTATGTTCACAGACGAAAAAATGAAGCTTTCAAAGAAAAGAACACCATACCTACAGTGAAACATAGAGGAGGCTCCGTTATGTTTTGGGGCTGCTTCGCTGCGCCTGGCACAGGGTGCCTTGAATCTGTGCAGGGCACAATGAAATCTCAAGACTATCAAGGCATTCTGGAGCGAAACGTACTGCCCAGTGTCAGAAAGCTCTGTTTCAGTCGCAGGCCGTGGGTCCTCCAACAGGATAATGACCCAAAACACACAGCTAAAAGCACCCAAGAATGGTTAAGAACAAAACATTGGACTATTCTGAAGTGGCCTTCTATGAGTCCTGATCTGAATCCTATCGAACATCTATGGAAAGAGCTGAAACTTGCAGTCTGGAGAAGGCACCCATCAAACCTGAGACAGCTGGAGCAGTTTGCTCAGGAAGAGTGGGCCAAACTACCTGTTAACAGGTGCAGAAGTCTCATTGAGAGCTACAGAAAACGTTTGATTGCAGTGATTGCCTCTAAAGGTTGTGCAACAAAATATTAGGTTAGCGGTCCCATCATTTTTGTCCATACCATTTTCATTTGTTTTCTTATTTACAATATTATGTTGAATAAAAAATCAAAAGCAAAGTCTGATTTCTATTAAATATGGAATAAACAATGGTGGATGCCAATTACTTTTGTCAGTTTCAAGTTATTTCAGAGAAAATTGTGAATTCTTCGTTTTTTGTGGAGGGGTACCAACAAATTTGAGCACGTCTGTATATATATATTGTGAGATATATTGCTTCTGAACATCCTAAAATAGTGGGTTTTTTTTAAGAAAATCATTGGATGATTGATGTAGAAGCAATACTTCTCACTTAATTGTGTAGTTGATTTACAAGGAAAATACACAAAGCACAGTTTCTGTGCACTGAGAGGTGTGTTCCGTGAAGGTGATTGCCCAAGAGACGAGAGAGAACAAGAGACGAGAGAGAGCAGCAGTGAGAGTTGAATGGTTATGTTTGCAACTGAGAGAGTTGTAAGGAGGGCGTAGGAATGACTGAGAGGCTGTAAGAAGAGCAGTATTCAGTGAAGGCTATAAGCTCAGCCTGAATGCAATAAGGAAAGTAAAAGAGTTGCTACATTTGCAACAGAAGAAAAGAGAAAGTGAAAAGTAAAAGAGTTGCTATGTTTACAACAGAAGAAAGAGGACTAAAGAGAAAATAAGAGAGTTGCTACTTCTGCGACGAGTTAAGAAGCAAAACGCTAAGCACTATACATATTAGTCTGAGTCGGATAAAGAGAAGAGGACCAAAGAAATCCCGGGGTGTTTACATCCAGTGTGGACTCGTAATTCACAACAGGAAAGGAAGAGCAAGCAGCTGACTGTGAATACTACAAACCTACCTGAATTTATTCTGTATGAATTAGGAATGGAATTAAAATGGAATCAAAGTCTTCAGTCCTCGATATAGGATCCACAACAGCGGCCGTCCGCTCTGTCTTCTTCGCTGAATCTTTTAGCTACGCAGGTAGCAGGGCACAGTTTCTTTTGGATACTGTAGTTTTAGGTGTACAACAGACCCAGACTGGTTTGTCTGATAACAGTCGCTGTAAGTTTTACGGCAGTCCTCCAGCCAGGCCTCAGTCTCGTTGCTTGTGGTTGTTGACTGTTTTGTAGCTTGCTTCCTCGTCTTGAGTCTGCTTTCAGGCAGAGTCCCGTCTTGATTCTGTTTTTAGGCAGAGTCCCGGAGTTGCAGCTTTGCTTAGCATTGTTTAGCATTCGATGTGGAGCACAAAATGATCATGTTTTGCTTAGATATTTATAGTCTTTTCACTCTGTTGAGTAGCCACTTTCATGAGTTCATTTGTGTATCTTGCCTTTTTAACTCACAAATCTTTGAGATGTGTCCTTTGTCTGCTTCCTTTCGTCCAGCAGCTTGTTGTTGCAGTTGGGACTTGTTGACATCTATATTTTATGACTTCCTTGCATCAAACCGCTTGTGTTTGCAGTTTTGCGGTCTCTCCACTGTCCTTTCAGCCTCACCCAGTCCAGATGCCCCCCTCCTAGCCCTGGTCATCTTCAGTTTAGTATTCCTGCCAGGAACCAAGGGGCCCTTTTCTTAAGACACAGCAGTTTGCTCTCTTTCCTAAGACACAGCAGTTTGCTTTTTTCCTAAGACACAGCAGTTTAATTAATTAGTCCAGTTATATCATTAATACACGTTCAGGTATTAATATCATATTCAGGGAATATGTCCCACAAGGTAAACAATATTAAAATTACATTTTCAGGTTTAACATCATATATTTAATATCCGATTAACATGCACTAACCAAATATTTGCACAGGCCTAAAATAAATAAAGTTAATTACATTTTCAGCCAAACACTTTTAACTTGCAAACTCGCATGTTAACAACTCCACGTTTGGTTTGGCAGGATATTAAAAAAAAATATATATATATATATATATATATACAAACTGAATTTGGCCTTTAGCAATAGAACAAATTGGTAGATACATAAAGTTTACTTTCCAGCAAAAGCTGTAGACTGTAGAATCGACTATATATTAAGTTTTGTTATTATAGTGGGCTTGGGTAGAAAACACAGAGCTAAAGCAAAAAATAAACTGATTCGTCTGGGTACCGGGCCCTGTGCAGTCGCATCCCTTGCTCACCCCCTGACACCCGGCCTGTAGTTACGGTACTCTTGGATCCATCCGGGCAGGATGCTCAGTAGTCTTACAGAGACAGAGGTAGGATTTTTTTTTACTAGCTGTGTGTTTCACTGCTCTGGCCTTACAACTACCTGTTGATGGTGAAATCTCCCTGATCACATTGTAGGGGAGGTCACAAGCTGTCCAATCATACCTTGACTTTGTTTGTAGCCTAATCAAGCAAGTGAGTAACAAAAATACAATCAGGTACTTGAAGGGTTGAAGAGCATAGACAGCTGCGCTCTACCAGGTAAACTAAAACTCTGGTGCTTTCAGTTTGGTCTACTGCCGAGGTTGCTGTGGCCACTGACTGTGTACGAGGTTTCTTTGACAACAGTAGAGAAGCTGGAAGCTTTAATCAGTTCATACATCAGGAAATGGTTGGGAGTTCCACGCTGCCTCAGCAGAGTGGGACTTTATGGTAAAGGAATACTGCAGCTACCAGTCTCTGCTCTAACCGAGGAGTTTAAGTGCGCCAAGGTCAGACTGGAAATGACATTAGTAGAGTCACGCGATAAATGCGTAAGGGAGGCAGCACCTGTGTTGAAAACTGGAAGAAAGTGGGCGGCAAAAAAAGCTGTGGAAGATGCAAAGGCTGCCCTTCGAATTGGTGATATCATGGGGCAAGTTCAGCATGGAAGAGGGGGTCTTGGTTTCAGTTCAACTCCTCCTACATGGCACAAAGCGGCCCCAGCTCAAAGGAGGAAGCTGGTAGTCAACGAGGTGCAAAAGCAGGAGGAGAGGATGAGGTGTATAAAGGCCATTTCCCAGGCCAAACAGGGAGAATGGATGAGATGGGAGAGTGTGGAACAACGCAAGATTGGCTGGAAAGACCTATGGTCAGTGGAACAGAGCAGGATCAGTTTCCTCATCAGGTCAACATATGATGTTCTCCCATCACCACAGAACCTAAACCTCTGGGTAGGAGAGGATCCCTCATGTCCTTTGTGTTCATCACCTGCAACATTAAGGCACATTTTGACAGGATGTAAGGTGGCTCTTAGCCAAGGACGGTTTACTTGGCGCCATGACCAGGTGCTGCGATGTTTGGCCTTAGCATTGGAAGACAAGCGTAACAAGACCAATAAGTTGCCACCTGTTCCATCAAAACATTACACACAAAAGACAACATTCCTCCGCCCAGGAGAGCAACCACCAAGAAAAGGTGTTAAAACCAATCCTCGCCCAGGACAACTGGAAGCTGCTAGAGACTGGAATATGTTGGCAGATGTTGGTCAACGGCTTATTTTTCCACCTGAGATTGCCACCACTAACCTTCGACCAGATATTGTCTTGTGGTCTGGATCAGCACGCCTTGTTCACCTGGTAGAGTTAACAGTGCCATGGGAGGATGCTGTAGATGAGGCGTATGAGAGGAAGAAACTGCGGTATGCTCAACTAGCCACTGAAGCGGAACAGCGAGGATGGAGAGTTCGGGTTTACCCAGTGGAAGTGGGTTGTCGAGGATTTGTGGCACACTCTACAACCCGGTTTCTCAGAGACGTCGGATTCAGTGGCCAAGAGTTGCGTCGCACAGTGAAGAACTTATCTGAAGCAGCAGAGAGGAGCAGCAACTGGCTGTGGTTGAGACGGAAAGATTCTGGCTGGGGACAGGTAAGTAAGCTGGGCTGAGTTGAGTGAGGGACGGAGGGGGGTGATGCTGGGACGCCAGAATCACCGTCGAGCCCTCTTGAGGTGTCGTGGGCTAGTCGACGAAACACTGAGGATGGAAGGTGCCCACTTGAAAACCCCAGAGATGTACCCTACTTAGCTCAATCAAGACGGTTGTCATGCTGATGCGCTGGGGAGGCCGCACTTTGGTTGATCCCCGGAGCCAGCATTGCAGCCGTTGTGTGTGCTGATGCGCCAGGGAGGCAAAATAAGCTGATCCCTGGAGCCAGCATTACACTTCAGCCATTAACACCAGACAGAAGGATATCTACATCATCATATGGAAGGAAACGTAAATGGATGGAGACACATATGGATCACATTAGTTTACTGTAAAGCTACGTCTTAGTTGGTGCTTATCTTGGCGAGAGCCGAGTTCAAATCAGCATGAAGTTTTAACATCTACTCTCGTGTAATGGAAATCATGAAGATCTGGATACGTCCAGTGACTGCTGTGAATAGCGCAGCTGGCAACAAGGGAAAGACCTTGTGACAGCCTGGAGAGACAGCTGACAGGAGGAAAGAGACCCCATTGGGGCTGGTAAGGGTTAGCTACCCTTGTCGGCAGTATCCAGCTCTGTGTTTACAGGATGCTGGAGACACCCGCCCAAGGCTTCTAAGAAATTAAAGAGAAAAATACCCCTAGAGTCTGCGAGAGCAGGGGCGGAAGATGACTCAACGTTGGACAACACGGTTAACGACTTAGGAACGGAAACGGATATGAGTATGGAGAGTACTTCACAAAAGACTAGTTCAAGATCTGCAGTTAACAAAGACATGGAACTCCAGGTTTGTGTCTGCGGCTGGAGCAAGGCGACAACGGTCAGGGGTTTGAAGATTCATCAAGGGAGAATGAAATGCTTGAGGGAGAAGGGACAAGGGCCTCGCATTGATCAGTACTTCTTACGAAGTCAGTCAATTCAGTCGAATGAAATCCAGTGACAGGAAGCAAACCACAGTTCGCAGGATATCAGCACCCCTGTCATAGATGTGAGGAGGACTTGCATGGACACAGTTAGTGATGAACCTAATGATCCTTGTGAACCCGGTCAGACAAACCAGCATAAGAGAGAAAAGAACCTCAACGGGCACAAGCCTGGAGTTAAATGGCCAAGAGCTTGTGAGAAAACTGCATGGGACACAGTAAACACAGATCTCTGCGTTGCATTGGAAAGATTAAGTGGAACAGTTGAAAAGAAGCTGGATAAATTTGGGGACATCATCTACGCATATGGAAGTGAGAGGTTTGGAGTTGAAAAAAGGAAGGAAAAAGTACAAACTATTCCTGGAAAGTCTAGACGGCAGCAGGAGATTGAACGCTTAGTTAGAGAAAGGAGACAGCTGAGGAACCAATGGAGAAGAGCAGAACAAAGTCAGAAGGAGGGACTCAATCTCTTACAAAAGGTCATAAAAGATAAGCTTGCAACATTGCGCAGAGCTGAGCGCCTACGGAAACGCTACAAAAAGAAGGAGCGTGCGAGAGCTAACTTTTATAAAGACCCATTCAAATTTGTAAAGAAGTTATTCACCAGTGAGAAGAATGGCACACTAAAAGCATCTAAGGTTGAGCTGGAGAGATATTTGGAGGAAACACATACAGATTCAAAAAGGCAGGAGTCTATGTCAATTCCGTCAGACATCCCACCTATCAATCCACCAGAATACCAAATGGAGGACTGTGCACCTAAGTGGAAAGAAATAGAGCAAGCTGTGAAAAAAGCAAGGGCTTCATCATCTCCAGGGCCTAATGGAGTTCCGTACAGAGTGTACAAGAGTGCTTCAGGAGTTCTACGAATTCTGTGGAAATTGATGAAAGTGGCATGGGAAAAACAGGTTGTACCAAGAGCATGGCGCCGAGCAGGTGGAGTCTTTATACCTAAAGAAAAAGATTCTACAAGCATCAGTCAGTTTCGTCCCATTTCCCTATTAAACGTAGAAGGCAAGATTTTCTTCAGCATTATTGCTCAGAGATTGTCAGCTTACCTATTAAAGAACTGCTTCATTGACACTTCAATACAAAAAGCGGGCATTCCAGGTTTCCCAGGTTGCTTAGAACACATCAATGTGATCTGGCAACAAATTCAATCAGCTAAAAAGGAGAGGAAGGAGCTCCATGTGACATTCCTGGATTTGGCTAATGCATATGGTTCAGTGCCACATGAACTACTTTGGGCAGCATTTGATTTTTTCAGTGTACCGATGACAATAACAAATTTAGTGAAAGCCTATTTTGGAGATTTGCAATTCAGTTTTTCAACTTCAGAATTCAGCACTACATGGCAATGCCTAGAGGTTGGAATAATGGCAGGATGCACCATTTCTCCACTGGCTTTTACCATGGCAATGGAAGTAATCATTAGGGCATCAAAATGGGTAGTAGGAGGAGAGCGCTTGGCTTCTGGAATGCGACTACCACCAATTCGAGCATATATGGATGACATGACAACCATGACTACAACAGTAGCCTGCACTAATCGATTATTGGGCAAATTAACCAATAACATTGAATGGGCACGAATGCAATTCAAGCCCACTAAATCAAGGAGCATCTCTATAATTAAAGGCAAAGTAGTAGATAAAACATTCTTCATTAATGGTGAGGCAATACCAACAGTGTCTGAGAAGCCAGTGAAGAGTCTTGGGAGATGGTACGACGGGGATCTAAAGGACACAGTTCGTGTGGGAGAAGTTAGACAACAAGCAGTGGAAGGGTTGAAGAGCATAGACAGCTGCGCTCTACCAGGTAAACTAAAACTCTGGTGCTTTCAGTTTGGTCTACTGCCGAGGTTGCTGTGGCCACTGACTGTGTACGAGGTTTCTTTGACAACAGTAGAGAAGCTGGAAGCTTTAATCAGTTCATACATCAGGAAATGGTTGGGAGTTCCACGCTGCCTCAGCAGAGTGGGACTTTATGGTAAAGGAATACTGCAGCTACCAGTCTCTGCTCTAACCGAGGAGTTTAAGTGCGCCAAGGTCAGACTGGAAATGACATTAGTAGAGTCACGCGATAAATGCGTAAGGGAGGCAGCACCTGTGTTGAAAACTGGAAGAAAGTGGGCGGCAAAGAAAGCTGTGGAAGATGCAAAGGCTGCCCTTCGAATTGGTGATATCATGGGGCAAGTTCAGCATGGAAGAGGGGGTCTTGGTTTCAGTTCAACTCCTCCTACATGGCACAAAGCGGCCCCAGCTCAAAGGAGGAAGCTGGTAGTCAACGAGGTGCAAAAGCAGGAGGAGAGGATGAGGTGTATAAAGGCCATTTCCCAGGCCAAACAGGGAGAATGGATGAGATGGGAGAGTGTGGAACAACGCAAGATTGGCTGGAAAGACCTATGGTCAGTGGAACAGAGCAGGATCAGTTTCCTCATCAGGTCAACATATGATGTTCTCCCATCACCACAGAACCTAAACCTCTGGGTAGGAGAGGATCCCTCATGTCCTTTGTGTTCATCACCTGCAACATTAAGGCACATTTTGACAGGATGTAAGGTGGCTCTTAGCCAAGGACGGTTTACTTGGCGCCATGACCAGGTGCTGCGATGTTTGGCCTTAGCATTGGAAGACAAGCGTAACAAGACCAATAAGTTGCCACCTGTTCCATCAAAACATTACACACAAAAGACAACATTCCTCCGCCCAGGAGAGCAACCACCAAGAAAAGGTGTTAAAACCAATCCTCGCCCAGGACAACTGGAAGCTGCTAGAGACTGGAATATGTTGGCAGATGTTGGTCAACGGCTTATTTTTCCACCTGAGATTGCCACCACTAACCTTCGACCAGATATTGTCTTGTGGTCTGGATCAGCACGCCTTGTTCACCTGGTAGAGTTAACAGTGCCATGGGAGGATGCTGTAGATGAGGCGTATGAGAGGAAGAAACTGCGGTATGCTCAACTAGCCACTGAAGCGGAACAGCGAGGATGGAGAGTTCGGGTTTACCCAGTGGAAGTGGGTTGTCGAGGATTTGTGGCACACTCTACAACCCGGTTTCTCAGAGACGTCGGATTCAGTGGCCAAGAGTTGCGTCGCACAGTGAAGAACTTATCTGAAGCAGCAGAGAGGAGCAGCAACTGGCTGTGGTTGAGACGGAAAGATTCTGGCTGGGGACAGGTAAGTAAGCTGGGCTGAGTTGAGTGAGGGACGGAGGGGGGTGATGCTGGGACGCCAGAATCACCGTCGAGCCCTCTTGAGGTGTCGTGGGCTAGTCGACGAAACACTGAGGATGGAAGGTGCCCACTTGAAAACCCCAGAGATGTACCCTACTTAGCTCAATCAAGACGGTTGTCATGCTGATGCGCTGGGGAGGCCGCACTTTGGTTGATCCCCGGAGCCAGCATTGCAGCCGTTGTGTGTGCTGATGCGCCAGGGAGGCAAAATAAGCTGATCCCTGGAGCCAGCATTACACTTCAGCCATTAACACCAGACAGAAGGATATCTACATCATCATATGGAAGGAAACGTAAATGGATGGAGACACATATGGATCACATTAGTTTACTGTAAAGCTACGTCTTAGTTGGTGCTTATCTTGGCGAGAGCCGAGTTCAAATCAGCATGAAGTTTTAACATCTACTCTCGTGTAATGGAAATCATGAAGATCTGGATACGTCCAGTGACTGCTGTGAATAGCGCAGCTGGCAACAAGGGAAAGACCTTGTGACAGCCTGGAGAGACAGCTGACAGGAGGAAAGAGACCCCATTGGGGCTGGTAAGGGTTAGCTACCCTTGTCGGCAGTATCCAGCTCTGTGTTTACAGGATGCTGGAGACACCCGCCCAAGGCTTCTAAGAAATTAAAGAGAAAAATACCCCTAGAGTCTGCGAGAGCAGGGGCGGAAGATGACTCAACGTTGGACAACACGGTTAACGACTTAGGAACGGAAACGGATATGAGTATGGAGAGTACTTCACAAAAGACTAGTTCAAGATCTGCAGTTAACAAAGACATGGAACTCCAGGTTTGTGTCTGCGGCTGGAGCAAGGCGACAACGGTCAGGGGTTTGAAGATTCATCAAGGGAGAATGAAATGCTTGAGGGAGAAGGGACAAGGGCCTCACATTGATCAGTACTTCTTACGAAGTCAGTCAATTCAGTCGAATGAAATCCAGCGACAGGAAGCAAACCACAGTTCGCAGGATATCAGCACCCCTGTCATAGATGTGAGGAGGACTTGCATGGACACAGTTAGTGATGAACCTAATGATCCTTGTGAACCCGGTCAGACAAACCAGCATAAGAGAGAAAAGAACCTCAACGGGCACAAGCCTGGAGTTAAATGGCCAAGAGCTTGTGAGAAAACTGCATGGGACACAGTAAACACAGATCTCTGCGTTGCATTGGAAAGATTAAGTGGAACAGTTGAAAAGAAGCTGGATAAATTTGGGGACATCATCTACGCATATGGAAGTGAGAGGTTTGGAGTTGAAAAAAGGAAGGAAAAAGTACAAACTATTCCTGGAAAGTCTAGACGGCAGCAGGAGATTGAACGCTTAGTTAGAGAAAGGAGACAGCTGAGGAACCAATGGAGAAGAGCAGAACAAAGTCAGAAGGAGGGACTCAATCTCTTACAAAAGGTCATAAAAGATAAGCTTGCAACATTGCGCAGAGCTGAGCGCCTACGGAAACGCTACAAAAAGAAGGAGCGTGCGAGAGCTAACTTTTATAAAGACCCATTCAAATTTGTAAAGAAGTTATTCACCAGTGAGAAGAATGGCACACTAAAAGCATCTAAGGTTGAGCTGGAGAGATATTTGGAGGAAACACATACAGATTCAAAAAGGCAGGAGTCTATGTCAATTCCGTCAGACATCCCACCTATCAATCCACCAGAATACCAAATGGAGGACTGTGCACCTAAGTGGAAAGAAATAGAGCAAGCTGTGAAAAAAGCAAGGGCTTCATCATCTCCAGGGCCTAATGGAGTTCCGTACAGAGTGTACAAGAGTGCTTCAGGAGTTCTACGAATTCTGTGGAAATTGATGAAAGTGGCATGGGAAAAACAGGTTGTACCAAGAGCATGGCACCGAGCAGGTGGAGTCTTTATACCTAAAGAAAAAGATTCTACAAGCATCAGTCAGTTTCGTCCCATTTCCCTATTAAACGTAGAAGGCAAGATTTTCTTCAGCATTATTGCTCAGAGATTGTCAGCTTACCTATTAAAGAACTGCTTCATTGACACTTCAATACAAAAAGCGGGCATTCCAGGTTTCCCAGGTTGCTTAGAACACATCAATGTGATCTGGCAACAAATTCAATCAGCTAAAAAGGAGAGGAAGGAGCTCCATGTGACATTCCTGGATTTGGCTAATGCATATGGTTCAGTGCCACATGAACTACTTTGGGCAGCATTTGATTTTTTCAGTGTACCGATGACAATAACAAATTTAGTGAAAGCCTATTTTGGAGATTTGCAATTCAGTTTTTCAACTTCAGAATTCAGCACTACATGGCAATGCCTAGAGGTTGGAATAATGGCAGGATGCACCATTTCTCCACTGGCTTTTACCATGGCAATGGAAGTAATCATTAGGGCATCAAAATGGGTAGTAGGAGGAGAGCGCTTGGCTTCTGGAATGCGACTACCACCAATTCGAGCATATATGGATGACATGACAACCATGACTACAACAGTAGCCTGCACTAATCGATTATTGGGCAAATTAACCAATAACATTGAATGGGCACGAATGCAATTCAAGCCCACTAAATCAAGGAGCATCTCTATAATTAAAGGCAAAGTAGTAGATAAAACATTCTTCATTAATGGTGAGGCAATACCAACAGTGTCTGAGAAGCCAGTGAAGAGTCTTGGGAGATGGTACGACGAGGACACAGTTCGTGTGGGAGAAGTTAGACAACAAGCAGTGGAAGGGTTGAAGAGCATAGACAGCTGCGCTCTACCAGGTAAACTAAAACTCTGGTGCTTTCAGTTTGGTCTACTGCCGAGGTTGCTGTGGCCACTGACTGTGTACGAGGTTTCTTTGACAACAGTAGAGAAGCTGGAAGCTTTAATCAGTTCATACATCAGGAAATGGTTGGGAGTTCCACGCTGCCTCAGCAGAGTGGGACTTTATGGTAAAGGAATACTGCAGCTACCAGTCTCTGCTCTAACCGAGGAGTTTAAGTGCGCCAAGGTCAGACTGGAAATGACATTAGTAGAGTCACGCGATAAATGCGTAAGGGAGGCAGCACCTGTGTTGAAAACTGGAAGAAAGTGGGCGGCAAAGAAAGCTGTGGAAGATGCAAAGGCTGCCCTTCGAATTGGTGATATCATGGGGCAAGTTCAGCATGGAAGAGGGGGTCTTGGTTTCAGTTCAACTCCTCCTACATGGCACAAAGCGGCCCCAGCTCAAAGGAGGAAGCTGGTAGTCAACGAGGTGCAAAAGCAGGAGGAGAGGATGAGGTGTATAAAGGCCATTTCCCAGGCCAAACAGGGAGAATGGATGAGATGGGAGAGTGTGGAACAACGCAAGATTGGCTGGAAAGACCTATGGTCAGTGGAACAGAGCAGGATCAGTTTCCTCATCAGGTCAACATATGATGTTCTCCCATCACCACAGAACCTAAACCTCTGGGTAGGAGAGGATCCCTCATGTCCTTTGTGTTCATCACCTGCAACATTAAGGCACATTTTGACAGGATGTAAGGTGGCTCTTAGCCAAGGACGGTTTACTTGGCGCCATGACCAGGTGCTGCGATGTTTGGCCTTAGCATTGGAAGACAAGCGTAACAAGACCAATAAGTTGCCACCTGTTCCATCAAAACATTACACACAAAAGACAACATTCCTCCGCCCAGGAGAGCAACCACCAAGAAA